>NW_015173166.1:46167-136858 GCF_001447785.1 Gekko japonicus
AAGTATGGAGCTGATAAGGACCTGAAGATAATGGTGTCCGATGTTCTTCTTCATCCCACAATGCAATCTTTCTTCCTTCCCGGTCACTATTTCCCACCACTGATTCTGCAAAACGATTGGTCAGCCGGGTGGCCACTACGCATTGATTGGCCAGATGCACTTCTGTTACCTGGCTTACGTCCCTCCCCCCAAAATGAAGTGAGCTCCTTTGTTTGCAGGGGACAGAAGTAGCGAGTATATACCCCCCTACTCTGGAGCTCTCGTATCCAATGAAGTGAGCACCTTTGTTTCCAGGGGGACAGCATTACCGAGTATATTAAAATGGAGTCCTGGCATTATGCTTGGTGGTCGTGCTTCCGAATAGTAAAGGTAAAGGTTCCCTTGCTCGAAAGCCAGTCGAATCTGACTCTAGGGTTGCGGTGCTCATCTCCGTTTCAAAGCCGAAGAGCCAGCGCTGTCCGAAGACGTTTCCATGGTCATGTGGCCGGCATGACTAAACACCAGGGCGCATGGAACGCTGTTACCTTCCCACTGAAGTGGTACCTATTTATCTACTTGCAATTTCTTGCTTTCGAACTGCTAGGTTGGCAGGAGCTGGAACTAGAGATGGGAGCTCACTCCATCATGCGGCACACTCGGGTCTCGAACTGCTGAACTACTGACCTTCCACAGCCTGCAGTTCAGCGTCTTAACCACTTGAGCTAACAGTGATGTGTGCAGACCTGACTGAAACAGTTGCTGTGGAGGAGGGAGTACTTGCAACCAGTGTTCCCTCTAAGCTGAGTAAGTGTGAGCTAGCTCACAGTCTTTTAAACCTCCAACTCACAACACATTTTTGCCTTAGCTCAGGAGGGATGGCTCCAGAGCAAACCAATTTATGCAGTAGCTAAATTGCTTGCTCACAACCTTAATGCCAGCAGCTCACAAAGTAAAAATTTTGTTCACAAGACTCCACAGCTGGGCAGCACATTTCCCCATCGAAAACTGCCATGAAATGCCGTGCAGTGTGGCCAGCATCCATTTCATTGCTATGATAGGATGTTATGACGACACCATTTAAAAAGAAAAAGAAAAAAAGGGGAGGGTGGGCTAAGGGGCTAATGGGCGTGGAAAAGTGGGGAGGGGGGAAGGGAGGAGGGCAAGATTCACTGCGAGGCAACAGGAAAATCCTGGGAATCAAGGATCACGCTGATACGGAGCAAATCAGGGGAAGCTCCGGGCGGCTGCGGGACAAATGGTGTGAAATTGACAAAATGCACCGGAGGGAAAAGAGGGTTGAGCCCGGGCCAAAGTCTTGTGCGAAATCGGCCACCATCTCCTTTCCACATTGCAGCATCCCTTTGTAATACGATGAAGATACAGAACTCAGGATGGCGCAATGCAGGAAGAGGAGTAAGCTTGGTGCTCAGCCACTCCTACTGAGTTATAGGGAGATGAGTAAATGGATTATTTATTTATTTATTTATTAGTTTTATTAACCCCGCCCTTCCCAAATGGGCTCAGGGCAGGTAACATCAGGGTGCATAAACAATAAAACCAAATTAATATAGTTAAGTCTAGAACAGCTAAAACCATTAAACAATTAAAAGGCAGCAAAATAAATATAGCAGTTCAAACCCCCCATAAGCTGGACTGATGGTAGCTGGAGTCACAACAAACTCATATAGTACCAGGACTCCGCATGGGGCAGATTGTCAGGACATCCTGTATGCAGGGAGGCCAGATAACTGGGTGTCCACTGCCTCAATCAAAGGCCCTGATCACAAGTGGGAGCATGTCCCACCAGGTAGGGGCCAGGACAGAGAAGGCCCTGGCTCTAGCTGAGGCTAAGTGGACATCCTTTGGGCCAGGGATAACAAGTAGATGTTGATCTGTGGAGTGCAAGGCTCTCTTGTTAGCCGGATTGCCTCAATTTATTAATGATCTTAGGGGAATTATGATATTATGCAAGGCAATGGGCAAATAAGGGAGCAAGCACCTATGTATACAGGGGTCCCGCTTCTTCCAGACACACCAGAAATAGACTCAAAGGTTGGCTTCAGTATAAAATGGTTTCGTTTACTGAAGATATCTCACAAGCATGCAATAATTCAAACACAGTCACAATTATACAGATCTAGGAAAATTAGAGGATGATCGTTGAGGGGCAATGATTAGCAGGATGATCGTTGAGGGGCAATACTTTACCTGTCCTCGGCAGGATGAAGCAATCCTTAGGAAAAATAAGGGAGACTATGGGGTAATAGGGTCGTGTCCTGAACCGGCAGAGACATGTGGAGACTCTGGCTGTGCAAACCAACAGTCATGGAGTTAGGGTGGGTATAGGAGAGAGGGAGCATGGCGGGTTGCCCTCTTTTATGAGGGGGCTTGGGGGGTGGGCTAGGCTGGCAGCATCCCCTGGCACACCTCCTATTAGTCCATCCCCAAAAGCATCCTGATTGGAACTGGGTTCAGCGGGAAGGGTCTAAGGGAGTGGACAATGTTGAGATCTAGTAACTCTGGGCAAGGCAGTGGCACCTGGAGGGATGATGACTCATGCAGCTAGAGTCATTGTCACGGACATTCCTTGATTGTTTTATGGCTGTAGCTTCAGCTAGATGAGGCTGGGTGGGGGAAGGGAATGTTGCCTACATGTGCAGAAAGAAACTTCACATGGAGTTTGAATTCTCTGTCTTTGTTCTTCTGTCTTGGCATGGCATCTGTCTGGCTTTCAGTGCTTCATGTGACTAGGGAGCTGTTCCATCTTACAGCAGGTAAGAGGGCAGGTAACCTCAGGAGCCGTAGACACATCATCTCAAAGGAAAGCTTCCTTCTTCTGGGTGTGTGTCTGTAACTGGCATCACTTTTGGGTCACCATACAGTTCAGTCCCTTTTGCACACTATTTGCACAGTCCAGTTTTTATCACTTATGAACAATGTCCATAAGAGCGCTATAAGCGCCTTGCAGGGCAACACTCTGGAGGGGTATATGGGGAGAGTTGGTCCCTTAGATATGCAGGTCCCATTGCTCATGGCTTTAAAGGTTAATACCAACACTTTTTACAGTCAACAACTCCATTTTGAAAATGGAGAAACCTGCTCTCATCCCATGAAACTAGTCACCGGGGACAGATTTAACATTGTAGTGATATCCTCAAGTTATACCTCTATTTTGTTTATTCACTAAGTACTATTTTTTAATCTTGTCCTTGATCCAAGGAGCTTGGGGCAGTTGGTTGACTACAGTGTGCAATTTTGTTCTGTTGCTACTTCTGAATTAACAAACCTTAGTTTGTTGAGCAGCCCCGCCCCTTGTGAACACCTGGCACCAAAGAGGATGTCCTCCCTAGCGGAGGCAAGAGAGGAGGCAAACCAAGGTTTATGCACAAAGCTCTCTTAGTTACATCTGGTAGACTAACCAGCATGGTGTGGTAGTTAAAGTGTCCAACTGGGATTTGGGAGACCCATGTTCGAATTCCTACTGTGCCATGGAAGCTTGCTGGGTGACCTTGGGTCAGTCATACACTCCCAGCCTAACCTACCTCACTAGGTGGGTATGAGGATAAAACGGAGCAGAGGAGAATGTTGTAAGCCGCTTTGGGTCCCCATTGGGGAGAAAAGGCAGGATACAGATGAAGTAAATAAATACACCAATAACCAAGAATACTTTGCATAAACCATGATTTCATAATACACTTTAACATATAAATGTGTGTGTAGTATACTAAATCTGAAAAACACTGTAATGAAGGAATACACACAAAATTTCTATTTGAAATTACAAAAAATGACTTCTTAATGATTCTTTAAAGGCACAGTGCAAGTACAGGTTGAATTTAAACGTATTTGCAAAAAAACCTCTTATTAGCTATTTTCAAATAGGTATGGAGTTTTTGAATGAAAGATTTACTTTTACAAATGTTGAAATCGATCAAATACTTGCAAATGTTTCTAGAATGATGGATGAAGGGTCTCCTACTGAAAACAATGGTTGGAATAATTTGAATATGTTATTGCAACGTAGGAGCAGGAGGCAGTTACATGCAAGCTTCTTATTGGAATACTATAAGGTTGGGAGAATTCCTAGAGGGCTGAGAGCACAAAAAGCTCCTTAAAGTGTTTAACATCTAAATGTAGCTGAGTTCTTGCATCTTTTCTGAAAGTTCCAACTTTGCTATGTGCAGCACTGCGTATAATCCACTTGATCCAAATTTACATCTTGTCCCCTTCGGCCGTGTGAATTTTCCCAGTCATTCTGTGAATCACTGGTAAAAATCCTTATACGTGACACACTAAACTAAAAATTTCAGCTTATCATAAAGGAAACCAAAATGTTTATTTCCTTGTTGTGCTAGATCAGAAAAATATGTGAGATTATCTGGGGCTGCGGGGCAGAACTACACATTGCAAGGGATGTCAAGTCAGTAATTATAATTACCAAGATCCAACCTGAACCATACCCATTTACAAATATAGCAAATGTTCCGAGTCTGAACATAATTATTTACAGCATTCCAGTCTGACAGTTACTGTGGTACTTTGCCGTCTGGTTTCAGTTTTCCCAGACTTTAGGAGACAGGAGCAGCAGTGAAAGGAAGAGAGGCACATAACAGGAACACGCCTGATCGGGACGTCATCCAACCAGAAGGGTTAGCTGATATTCCCATCAGGACCATCTCAATAGAGGTTTCTGTAGACACTTTCTTCCAATTATTGCACCATCTTACTGACTATAGGGAACGCTTTTTGTTTCCATCCATATGAACGTGGCTCTGCTGTTTGCACGAGCTATTTTAATCTCTGGGGATGCACCTGTTAGGCAGGGACAAAAGACCTCCCTTGCGCATGCTGGCAGGCAGGCAGGACTGCAGAAACTAGGCAGGAGAACAGAAGCAAAAAGCCCAAGATCACCACCACCCCATAGCTGGCAACCTGCCTGCCTTGCAGATTGGGAAGGGATAGAGGCAAGGGTTTAAGGCTCCTCCCACACCCATAAGCTTCGAAGATACTACAGAGAGTTCATGGATGGCAACGGATAAGAACATCCCTCTGTGCACGAAAGTGCTATTTCAGGATCAGAGATTGTATTTAAGAACTGCAGCTGTGCATGGACTCCATATGCCCTTTGCCCATTCACACCTAAAGCAGGATGGGGTTCCAGAACTCGCAGAAATGGGGAACTGACTGTATTCCCCCCTTCTCACCTTCTCTCACCCCACTCTGCTTGTTGAGGCATACTTGGATGAGGGGGGCAGGCGTCAACGTAGCTACAGCTGATGTTAACGATGGAGAGCATGTGTATGTGGAATATATATGTTTTATTGCCTGACTGGGCTCAGAGTTCAGAAATAAGTCCAGCTCCTGCCAACCTAGCAGTTCGAAAGGAAGAAATTGCAAGTAGATAAATAGGTACCACTTCGGTGGGAAGGTAACAGCGTTCCGTGCGCCTTGGTGTTTAGTCATGCCGGCCACATGACCACGGAAACGTCTTCGGACAGCGCTGGCTCTTCGGCTTTGAAACGGAGATGAGTGCCGCAACCCTAGAGTCGGACTCGACTGGCTTTCGAGCAAGGGAACCTTTACCTTTACACAAGAAAACAGTCTTGGGGAGGCATTATTAGGGGAAAACTGCAGGCAGGGAGAGGGCCAAGTATCCCCTATTTCCCCCTGAAATTATGCTTTCCAATTCCGCATTTACTGTACAAGGAAACACAGACTGGCCATTTGCTGTGCCAAGGTAACGTGTGGGTGAAACCTCTAAGGTTTTTTTAAAAAGTCTGTGGCTTAAATTTTTCCTCTGTGCCTCTTTGTCTCTTTTCCTTATTATTTGTAAACGGGGAAATAATACCAGGCCAAAACCTGATATGCAAACAACCCTCTAACCGTCTCCTCTTGTCCTGTAACAAATTACCAGGAGAAGCAACCGCCCACCCACCCACCTGCTCAGTTAACAAAGCAGACCGGGGCAGAAAAAGAAAGAGCAAGCAGCCCACAGGCTTGGTGGCTGCTTTGGCCAAGCCTTAAGACAGTGCAAATAAGCACGTGCTCTGCTTGAAAGCTGGCTGAACAAAGACAGCGATGAATTGTTTGTGCAGCTCCGGACGTCCAGGCAGGGCGGCCAGAAAAGGCGGGAGGGCGTTGATAAGAGGGCCTGGCACGGCAAGCTTGGCAGTCTGGTTTCCTTTGTGAAACAGGTGCAGGGTCTGGGTAGTGAATGTGGATCCTCCTTCTCGTCCTCTGCACATGCCCACCCTCACAACAACTTCCATAGTGACTTCAGGTTAATGGGCACTCCCTATCCCCCCCCCCACCTGCAGTCTTTGTTATGTGGAGGAAAATTCATAGCTTTCAATTTTAATTATTGCAAAGGAAAAACAAACCTACTACCTCCCTTTTCCACATTAAAAGTCCTCAGGGTGACTGCTTTTCTTTTGGGAAGGTGGAAATGAACAGAGATGGTTTTGTGATATGAACAGGATGGCCCGTTCCAGCACCTGCATTCAGGAAGGCCTAACAGACCTGACTGGGGGCAGCAGCCCTGCCCTCTCGCTCACCTCCTTCAGAGCGGAATCTGGCAGGGCACAGGCTCATCCAGCACTGCTGAGTCAGGCAGTCTGACCAGCCATAGGGTTGCAAGGTACCCCCGACATCCAGTGAGGGATGGGAATGTGGGGGGGGGGCTTTACTGGAAGCAAACAGTGGCCTAGGCCAGCATTGCCGGTGACACAGCAACATCACTTCCAGCATGCACTGGAAGCAGGGATACCAGCTCTGGCTTGGGAAATACCTGGAGATTTTGGGGGTGGAGACTGAGGTGGGTGGGGTTTGGGGAAGGGAGGGGCTTCAGTGAGGTATAATGCCATACATTTCGCCTTCCATTTTCTCCAGGCAAACTGCTGTCTATCACCTGGGGATCAGTTGCAATCCCAGGAGATCTCCAGCCACTACCTGGAGGTTGGCACCCTAACTGGAAGTGACATCATCACGTCACCAGCAACACAGGCATGTTCTGATATTTGGGCAAAAACTCTATGGTAGAAGCCATTTTTAACATTTTTTTTGCCCGAATACCAGAGCCTCCATGCATGGTCAGCAACATGATGATGTCACTTCCAGTCAGGGCTCCTTTTGTAGAAAAGGCCCAGCAGGAACTCATTAGCATAATAGGCCACACACAACAGCAGGAACTCATTAACATATTAGGCTAATGTAGCCAATCCTAATGAGTTCCTGCTGTTGGGTGTGGCCTATTATGCTAATGAGTTCCTGCTGGGTGTGGCCAACTTGGGAGCCAGCCAGAACTCCGTTCCTGTGTGTTCCTGCCCAAAAATAGCCCTGCTTCCAGTGCATGTCGGAAGTGGTACAGCTGCATGGCCAGCAATGCCAAACTAAGCCTCCACTTGCTGCTGGTAACCTGGTTGATTGGTGCTGGGGGGAGGGACCTCGGGGCAGGGGATACGCAGCAGGAGCCTGGGAACCATACGACTCAGAGCTGTGGAGAAATAATTAGAGTGGCCAGCCCCCAGGAGGAAATGGGGGACCCCGCGGTTTGGCAGGCTACTGCCCATTGCCGGCCAGCTGGCCAGTGGGGGGGAAGTCCCACCCCTGACAGCACTACCCGTCACAACATTCCCGGCATGATGACATCACGTGGAAGTGACGTCATCATGCCGGGGACGTCGTGCGGCGATGCTCTGGTATTTTGGGCATCGCCACAGAACACACCCCATGTTTTCTTGTAAGCTCACTTTACAAAGGGAGTCGGGGAATGGTGTCCTAAGGTCAAGCAGTTTCTTGGGGAACGTTGGCGGCCATCCCTGATCCTCACCTCAAGGAACGCTCATTAAACTCGAAAGCCACCGTGGATAAGTGGAAGAGCGAATACGAGCAATGCTCCAGTAGTATCGTTAAAGGAATGTGCAGCGCTGCAAGGGAAGGCGGGTAATATCAATCCGCCAAATAAATATCAGAAACTATATCTCCCTCCATCACTCATTCCAGAAAAGCAAGGATGGCATTTGAATTCCAGCATGACTGGATAGTCTTGCCAATGCCACTGAAGGTGCTCACGTGATCCAAGGTAGGCATAGGAGGGCGTTCTTGACAGATCTTAAATATCAGTGCGGCAACAAGGCCTAGGCTGAAATGTAAATAAGCTAAGGATAAGTATTGCTGGCTCACGTGAGATAACTGGGGCTTATTTATTGAGCAAAGATTTTTTTCTAATATACAAAAATGAAGGAATGGATAGGTAGGTGAACATTAAGGCATCATAACGTTGGGGAGGACTGGAGGGAATATAGTGGGAGTCAGGGGAGCTATAAAACAATGTGGGGGGAAGATGAAAAGCAGAAGAGATTGGATTTATACCCCGCCCTTCACTAACCAAAGGAGTCTCAGAGCAGCTTACATTCCTTTTCCCTCCCCCTCCCCACAACAGACACCTTGTGAGGCAGGGGGGGGCTGAGAGAGTTCTTTTAAGGACTGCTCCTGAGAGAACAGCTCTGAAATAACTTGCAACTAACCCAAGGTCACCCAGCAGCCACATGTGGAGGAGTGGGGAATCAAACCCGGCTCTCCCAGATTAGAGCCTGTGCTCCTAAGCACTACACCAAACTGGCTGTCAAAATAAGATAAGAAGCAGTGAGAAAAATAAGTGAGGGGAAGTTTTGGGACAACCACACGGGCCGGTAATCTCTCTCTCTGTTTGTGTGTGTGTGTAAAGTACCATCAAGCTGCAGTAGAGCTGTCAACCTCCAGCTGGTTGAAACAATAGGAAAATTGAGCAGAAAAATAATTATCTAGCCGTCATGCAATATATTAAAACCAACAATGTGGATTTAATAATATATTCTATGAAATGTTGTAAATTACTGTGTCAGTAAACTCATTCTATGTGAAACATGCTTCCAAATAACATTTACAATAATTAGCATAACATGATTCTGATCAGCATTTACGATAACGATCATATGAGTCGAGGCTTGCCGCAAAATGCGCCAAAATGTTTAGATAATCAAAGGGTGCATCAGTGCTCTCAAACATTAAACTTGCTGAAGAAGATCATTGCTCCTGGAGAATCCAGCGTTTTGATGTGCCTTCCGGGTGATCAGCATATTTCGGTATCTCTTCTACAAAATTGCAACAAGGATATATTGTTTGGAACGCATATCAGCCGCCCTGAGCCCACTGGGGAGGGCAGAATATAAATGAGAATAAATAAATAAATAAATAAATAAATAAATATCCAGAGTACAGTTTTTAATGCCATAGATATAGCATAGTCTTTCTATCTATTACACATATCTCCAGGTGGTGTCTAGAGATCTCCCGTTGTTACAAGTACAGAGATCAGTTCACCTGGAGGAAATGGCTGCTTTGGAAGGTGGACTCCATGGCATTATACCCCATCTAAGTCTTTCCCCTCCACAAACCCTGCCCTCCTCAAGCTCCACCCCCAAAACCTCCTGGTATTTCCCAACCTGGAGCCGGTAACCCTAAATGGCAACCAACTTATGCTGACCCTACAGGGTTTTCAAGGAATCTATATGAGGTCCAGGAAGTCTAGATGTTTTCTCGTAAGAACATAAGAGACGCCAATGTTGGATCAGGCCAAAGGCCCATCCAGTCCAACACTCTGTGTCACACAGTGGCCAGAAATACCAGTGCCATCAAGAGGTCCACTAGTGGGGCCAGGACATTAGAAGCCCTCCCACTGTTGACCCCCCCCCCAAGCACCAAGAAGACAGAGCATCACTTGTCCCGAAGTCCCCATCTATAACTTGTGGCTAATAGCCATTGATGGACCTCTGCTCCATATACTTATCTAATTCCCTTTTGAAGCCGTCCATGCTTGCAGCTGCCACCACCTCCTGTGGCAGTGAATTCCAAGTGTTAATCACTCTTTGGGTGAAGAAGTACTTCCTTTTATCCGTTCTGACGGCAGACTGTAGGTTTCCACCATGCTGAAATAGCCGTTTAGTATTAACAGCTCTGCTACCATGACAGGCAGTTGGACGAGAGGAGGATTTTTTGCCAGAACCCCGCACCAGAAACTTGGAAAGTGAAAGAAAGCCTTAATCCTCCCTCCTATCTGCTTTCCCCATCTTCCTCCCTAGCCCCACTGAAATTTGCACGGCCAGATCATGTTGCTTTGCTAATTGTTGCACGCTTCATAGTATCATCATCTCAAGACAGATGCATGAGAACACCTGTCAGCATCTCATAATGGCCTAGCATGAGTTGGTACAGTAACACAGTAATCCAATAATCCAATTAAGAAGCCCTGGCCGTAGCTACCTTTTTTGTTCCCAAACTAACTGGCCGAGAAAACCACAGAGCTCGGGCTTAACTGAACCTGTTTAACATTTTTTTTTATTACTTGATATTAGGTGGAGTATTGTTTTGCAGATGCTATTTATGACCAATGAAGAACCATCAGAAGGTTGTTGGGGTCAAGTGTTGCGAGTTCCAGCTTGCCAAATGTTTTTAAACACGTAATACACAAACCCTAAAACATATTGACTAGAAGGCAGGCTCCAGGGAGTTCACCGGGAATTCCTTGCCGAGGAAGTCTCCTCCGGAGTGTGGCTTTACAGATATAGGCTGCAATCCTAAGAATACTTTCCTGGGAGTAAGCTCCATTGAGTACAATGAGGTTTAACTCTGAGTAGTAGACCTGTTTAGGATTGCTCTCCTACAGCACAATCCTAAATGCAGTTACACCCTCTTAAGACCATTGAGTGTGACGGAATTGGAAGCAAGCCTGCTTACAATCGCGCTGTCAGAAGGATGTACCGGGCTGGCATAATTATATGGCATTGTGAGGCAGCTGCTGGGGCCCAGGACGGCCCACTGCCACCACCCTCACTTGAACCTGGCTTGAAAAATGTCCCTGGCAGAGGTCATTTCAGGGGGGAACGCGGGGGAACGAAGTTCCCCTGGGTGAGGTGCAGGGGGCGGGGCACATGACGAAGCCCCGCCCCCTGCTTCCGGCCACCCTACTTTCAGCCCTCATTCAGCCAGGAGGAGGCAGGAGAAGAGGGAGGGTAAGTTGCTTCCTCCCCGCCTCTCCCCATCCCTGCCTGCCTGGGGCCAAGGAGGGCCTTGGCGGGGCTTCCTCGCACTCCCGCTAGCCTTGCAGGTCCACCGCCGGGCCCCTGATGTCAGGGGTTGTGGCATATGCTAATGAGTTATGCTAATGAGTTCCCCTAGCTCTTTTTCTATGAAATGACCCCTGGTCCCTGGCCTGAAAAATATCTGGCTGTCCTCAACCAGAGCCTGGGCTTTTCCAGCCCCGCCCCTGACTTGGTGGAACTCTCTGCCAAATGACATCCGTGCCCTGCGGGACCTAATACAGTCTGCAGGGCCTGTAAGGCAGCGATCTTCCACCAAGGCTACAGTTGAGGGCAGCAGTGGTTTCCATCTTGCCTGGCTCCCCTTTTCGCTCTCCCCCCCCCCACACACACACACACGGGGTAGTGATAGAATTGATTCATTTTAGGGCCATCTGATATCGTTGTACTGTTTACTGTTTTTAACTGTTTTTAATTTAATTGTAAACCGCCGTGAGCCTTGTTCCACAGGGGATGGCAGTCTAAAAGCTGAATTTATAAGCAAAATATTATAAATAAAACTTCCCTGCTGCCCACCAAAATGCCACCCTGCACCATGCATGGGGCACATCCGCCTGGGAGAGTGGGAGGTGGGAGATCATGCAAGTGAGTAAGGTGGCAGCGAAGGACATATGGGCAGGAGGCAGTAGGGGAAGAGCACACAGAAGAGCAGATAAGATGAGGGTGCAAGCAGGGAGGGTGGCAGAGGGCAGGGCCCAAGCACTCTGTCTGCCCAGGGCCCCACAAAACCTGGATATGACTTTCGGTGTCGTTTGCTCAGGATTGCACTGATGGAGCTGAATCCATCATGGAACATGAATTTGTTCCAGCAATGACAGTCTTCCTCATGGTCTTGCACAACACAGAGTATGGTTCTTTGCTCCAAAGGAAGGATCTGCTGTTTGTTGAATGGGTTCCCAGGATCCAACCCATTAATCTTCAGCTATTCAGCAATAGGGACAGGCACAAAAAAAAAATGGAGTTCGTTTTGCTTCATGGTTCATGGCATGCCTGGTTCACAAACCACAAACCATCGTGAACTTTTAGGGGCCAAACAAACCAGTATGGTTTGTGACATGGTAGAACACACACACACACACACACCCCACACACACACACACGAGATACCAAACTCACAGGGGATCTCCATTCGACTAATGTCAAAACAGAGAATCCCCACAGTTGTAATGTGCAAAATGCCCAGCAGAACCCATTGTCACTGGCAGTACAGGCTTAAAAGGACTGCTGTCAAAGCACAGAGTCACACCAAGTCCAAGCAAGGGGGGGGGCAATTTGGCAAGCTTTGTGCAAGAAAATGGGTAGGGAACACAGGAACCTGGGCAAAGGGGAGGAAAACCTCTTGAAACTGACATGACTAGTTTGAAACTGACCAGAGTGTTTCCAAGGCCCAGAGTTCTCCCCCCCACACCCGTAAACATTTTAACTGAGAGGAGACAGTCTGGAAATGTATCCATTCAGGAACTGGCAGGAACCTACAGGAAGAGCTTGAAGATTTGTGGAAACTTCATGCTAGTTGACCTGCCGTGAACTTCACTTCGTGAACTGACCAAAGTTCGTAAGGAACTGAGCTGGTTGTTGCCCATCCCTATTCAGCAACACATTCAGTCTGCAACTTTCAGGGTGCTCCCCCCCCCCCCAATATACTGATGCACTTGGGCATGTTGATTAAAACCGTGCAAAAAAAAGGATGCGTAACTGGCTAGATAATACCCAATGTTTGTATGTGTTTTACTCATAAACTGTTTCAGTTCCCCTTGGCAGACTGAAAAGGATTTCTCTCCACCTGTTTCTAGCCCTCCAGATGCTTGTCTGCTCAAAGAACAGCTTGCTTGGGTACCTTCGCCTTGTCATTTCAAGCTGTAACAGGCAACAGTTTTTTAATCCTTCTAAATTATTCGGCCATATGGGATAGGAGGAGGAACATATGAACATACGGAGTGTACTCAGTTAACTTCTCCAGCATTAAATAGCTGCGTCCTTGTGGCTGATCTGTATTATTCATCTATGTATTCGCCTCGGTGAGTGTTTTCTTTTAATATTCACCCTTGTGAGGAAGGCTACATCATGGGCTCCCTATAAAACGCAGACTGGTGATTCCCCATAGTATTTGATTCCTCTACACAGATGGTTATCTTCACGTCTGTATGATCCATTATTTTAAGACCCCCTTAATTTGAGCCTGTTTACAAGATCCAGGAATTCACACTTTGGTTGAAGCAAGTTCTGACTGGCAGTGGCTCTCCAGGGTCTCATGCTGAGATCCTTCACATCACTTGCTACCTGGTGCTTGCAAATGGAATTGCCATAAGAACATAAGAAGGGCCCTGCTGGATCAGACCAGTGGTCCATCTAGTCCAGCATCCTGTCTCACACAGTGGCCAACCAGTTCCTCTGGAGGGCCAACAACAGGGCATAGAGGCCGAGGCCTTCCCCTGATGTTGCCTCCTGGCTCTGGGATGCAGAGGATTAGTGCCTCTGAATGTGGAGGTTCCCCTCAGTCACCATAGCTAGTAGACTTATCCTCCATGAATATATTGAATCCCCTTTTGAAGCTGTATTTCCTTTTGCAGAAGCTCCTACATTCAACCCCCTGCATCTCTACTTAAAAGCATCGGGTAGCTGTAGGGTTGCCAGCTCTGGGCTGGGAAATTTTTGGAGATCTGGGTGTGGCGATTGGGGAGAGCAGGGTCATGCCAGCTGTGAATCCTCTTAGGCTACGTGCCACATTCATGAAACCTTGATTGGAAATTCCCTCTGTTACCAGATAGCTGTATCTGAATCAGTCAATCCTAAAAGAAATCAACCCTGACTATTCCCTGGAAGGCCAGATAATGAAACTGAAGCTCAAATACTTTGGCCACCAAATGAGAAGGGAGCACTCCCTGGAGAAGACCCTGATGCTGGGAAAGATTAAAGGTCAAAGAAGACGGGGACGTCAAAGGATGAGATGGTTAGACAGTGTCATAGATGCAACGAACATGAAGCTGAGCAAACTTCAGAGGACGACGGAAGACCGGAAGGCCTGGCGTGATCTGGTCCATGGGGTCGCGAAGAGTCGGACTCGACTGTGCGACTGAACAACAACAAAAATTGTATACTAACGAATTGAAAATGACAATAGAATTGTACATATTCATTTTTGATGCTGTCAGACCTGAAGAAGGCATCAGAAACGAGGTTACACTGGTTCTCGTAGTCTTGCAATCTTGTGTCTTTGCCGTCTTTAAGACTTCAATGACATTTGTATAAACCTTACAGAGCAATAGCGGATAAGATTTATTCCTTATTATACTTTATAATAGTGATATTCTACATATAACAAATGGTTTAATTTAATTTGTGAATCCCACCTGGAGTTTGGCAACTCAAGATGTCAGGTAAAGGCCTCTGTCTAAGCCCCCTAGAGAACAGCTGCCAACCAGAGTAGACAATACTGACCTTGATTGAACTTCGTCAATGTGATTTGGGAGAAGATGAAACTATTGAACATATGCTTCTCTGGTGTCCATGGTACAAGTTGGTTCGAGCCAAATACATCTTACCATTGGTAAATGAAATGCCTGGCCTGATGGACTCTAGTTATGTCAATCACTTATTATCAGATGATAATCAGACCCTTAAAAAACTCGTAGCTAAATTCTGTGTAGTTTGTTACTGTATCAGCCAAGAAAAGATTCTTTAACCTCTTAAATCTTTTAGAGCATGGTTTTTATATCCATATTTTAACAAATTGTTTATATCTGTTATGTATGATGTTACTGATTTACTGGCTTGGTGCCGTAACAAATAAAGATGGATTGACTAATTGACCTGTGGTTTGATTCCATATTAGACAGCTTTATGCATTCATGCGTACACTTGTGCATACAGTCGGACCACAGCCTGAGTCTTGTCCTTTCCAGCTAGGGCCATTTCACAGAAGAGCACCAACCAGTTTCGATAAAGTGGCGGTAATCTTTGACTCAGACCTGAGACTGGGTACCAATGCTCCCTCTAAGCTGTAGAGTCTTGTGAGCAAAAATTCTACTTTGTGAGCTACTGGCATTAAAGTTGTAAGAGAGCTCTCTACATGGGGCTGCCCTTGATGCAAATCCGGAAGCTGCAGCTAGTGCAGAATACCGCGGCCAGGCTTTTGATGGGTCTCCCTAGATGGGAGCACGTCCGGCCTGTGCTGAAAGCACTGCACTGGCTGCCAATAGCATACTGAATCCGCTTCAATATGCTGGCACTTACCTTTAAAGCCCTATATGGCCAGGGTCCAGCATACCTGAGGGACCGCCTTTCCCCACACATACCCCAGAGAGAACTACGGTCGGGGTCACAACATCAGCTAGTGATTCCAGGCCCCAGGGAGGCCAGGCTCACTGCAACCAGGGCTAGGGCCTTTTCAGTGGCGGCTCCTACCTGGTGGAACGAGCTCCTGGAGGACCTTTTACAGTTCTGCAGGGCCTGCAAGATGGAGCTCTTCCGCCAGGCTTTTAATTAGGAGCCGCCACTACCACTACCACCAGCTATTATTGTTAGTAACAACGGGGTATTGAGTTGACCCTGTATGAAGATCGAGCTACAGCATCATGATGGATCGGTCACAGCTGAACTGGGACTTTGTTTTACATCTACAGTACGTAGGGTTCCCAAATCCCCCCGGGGGGCGGAATTCCCCCCAGTTTCGAGCCCCAATTCCCGCTCCTACGGAATTGGGGCCCAAGGGAAACCCCACCTCCGTGTGTGCGTCACCCGGAAGTGACGTCGCACGCTGGGGGCAGGACGACGCCATTTGAGGGGAAAACAAAGAGTTTCCCCCTCAGATGGCGTGGCCCCGCCCCAGCGTGTGACGTCACTTCCGGTGATGCTCCGGAAGCGCATGCGCGCTTTGCACGCGCGCTTTGCATGCACGCACACACATCCCCGGCCAGCTCCCGGAGCTACAGGATGCTCCCCCACCGGTAAGCTTTTTCGATTTGGCAACCCTAACAGTACGCCATCTAAATTCGTCTGAAGGATTAACATCACTGAGCACTTTAATTGTAATATGGTTGTTTTTATCTTGTTTTATATGTTTTATATACCTGCCACATGGTGCCCTTAATTGTGAGCCGCCCTGAGCCTGTTCGTGGGGAGGGCGGGATAGAAATATAATAAAATAAATAAATAAATACTGCATAAATTAGTTTGCTCTGGAGCCATCCTTCATGAACTAAGACAAAAATGTGTGAGCTGGAGGTTAAAAAACTGTGAGCTAGCTCACACTAACTCAGCTTAGAGGGAACACTGCTGGGTTCTTGGAGATGCACATCAGTTTGCAGGATTAGGCCCCTGCAAAGCACAAATAAAATCGACTCTACATACATCACGCATTTCCAGCTGGCTTCCATTAAATTACTCAGTTCCTATTAAAGAAATGTTGACTCTGCTTCTGGGTAAATACGATGAGTGGCTTTTGATTGTTTCCCAGTTATAAATGTCAAATGCATAGCAGGCAGGGCAGCAGGGAGGGAGAAGTCTCTTGACTGAGACAAGTTATTGTAGGAGAGGCAGGCTGAGGCATGTCCCCAGATCGAGGGTTGCTGGGCCATTGATCTCTCCTAACAGAGGAGAGGTACATGTGCCAGTTTCATTGGAAAAATAGAGCCAGCAAGGTAGACAAAACAACTTAAACAGAAACCAAGTCAACGGCAGTATCCAGGATGACAGATGCTTGGCTTGCAAGTAGAAAACCGCTACCTGGTTTGACTTCAGTGAGAACAGGTTCTCCTACTTAAATTTCTTTCTTTTTAATTTGCCATCCAGCCCAACTGAAAATGCAGAAAAGGTAGGAGGTCAGTAGAGGGAAGGCAAAAATAGACCGAAGAGTTTCAGGCTTCTGTTCCTTTGAGGGCTTTTTTTCTTACCTTCAGGAAACCGGTGCCATCTTAACGTATCTTCCAAGGAAACCATAAGCCTGAAGATGCTTAGAAATTTCTCAGCAGGCAAACGAACAGGCAAGTCACGAGGGACTCTGGAGCGTTTTCTAAAGCGCACTTGCGCACGAATCCTGCAAACTCTTGTTTGGTCTCACTGTCAACAATTGTGAGCGAAGAGCCTGACACACAATGGACCCAGCAGGCTGCAAGGAAAGCATCCCGGGACAGAGTCCCTCCTACCCCCTACTTACCGCCTTCTCTGGAACCCAGCAATCTTGCAGGCTTCCTACAGCCTCCGCTGCTGCCTGGCCCTACCCCGTGGCAGGAACCCTGCACAACTGCCCTTACCTGCCAGAGAATGAACAGGGGAGGGAGGATGAAGCAACAGCAACGGGAAATAATTGGGCAGCAAAGACAAACTGGGGGAAGGAAGAACAGCCTCTAGCGACTCCGGATTAGGCAGGAGGCCCAGCAGATGAACAACAGACTGGGGAATATGGGAAGAGCACTAGCCCTGAGGAGGAGGGGCTAGGAGGGGCTTATAAAGATTTGACAGGGGGAGTGACAAGAGCCTATTGGCCAGGAGGCCAGTCATCCAATGCTTGGGATTTATTGGTGGGAGCCCTGGGGAAGTCCCGCCCCAGCTCCTTTATAAGGCTGGCCTGGAAACAAGCAAGGAGGAAAGGTTCTCAGTGCTAGAGGGCAGGCAGATAGAGAATCAGTTGCTGAAGCATTACTTGTAGGCAAGCTGGAAAGGTAGAATCTAGAAGGTGAGCCCACCCCAACTCTGTCCCCTGACTGGCAGAATCTGACAGGAAGAACAGTAGAGTGAACTCTCCATTCTTTTGGAGAGTATGGGTGCTGTTCTTGATCTCACAAATCATCCTCTCTGTATCCCCAAGCTGAGGTGGGTGGCAACCAGCGACAGGGCTTTTTCAACAGTGGCACCTTGCCTTGGGCTGCTGATTCCAAGCTGGGAAATTCCTGGAGCTTTGGGGGCAGAGCCTGGGAAAGGTGGGGTTTGGGGACTGGAGGGACCTCAGTGGGGTATAATTACCATAGAGTCCACCCTCCAAAGCAGCTGTCTTCTCTGGGAGAACTGATCTCTGTCATCTGGAGATTATTTGTAGTACCAGAAGATCTCCAGGCACTACCTGGAGGCTGGTAACCCTAGCGTTGCCCGTAGAATGGCCTTCCTCACTTGGGTTCAGTGACCTCTTCCACACACTGGCCAATCATTTGCCCCGGAGGGCTAACAAATAGGGCACTGAAGCCAAGGCTACCCCTGATGTTGCTTCCCAGCACTGGTGTTCAGAGGCGTATTGTCTCCAGATGTGGAGGTCTCCTTAGCTAGTAGCATCTTTAGTGAAACACTTTTATTTGGAAAAGGTAGCAAGCAAGTTGGATAGGTTATTTTAGCAATGTTTTGAGCAGGCCTGTTTGGTTTCAAACATTGTAATGTAGTCTGTCTATTCGAATTTTGGAACGTTCTCCATCCCAACGTTGAGCATGTTTCAGTCTCTGGCATTTTGAAGGGAGAGTTAAGCATGCCTTACAAGTTTTCCATTGAAATCAATGAATGTTTGACTTTGGTTGGGTTTGTCCTCTTTAGTTATGGAATGTCCTGTTGTTCTAGATGTTCTTGAGCAGGGCTTTTTTTGGGGGGGGGGGAACCTCTTCGGCAAAATTCTTTTATAACTGTTTAAAAGTGAATGAGTTTTCAGTATACAGATCGAAAACTTCATTTCCCCCTTGAGAGTTTCAGCACCTCTTTTTCCATAAAAAGGGCCCTGCTTACTGTTCTTGAGTATTTAGGGGCAGGGTTCCCTCCCCCCAAAAAAACCTAAATTATTAACAAAATTAACAGTAACATATTGCTATCCTACCCTCCCCCCCTGCTGTGTCTGACTTTTTGCTTCTTTATTGTGGTGTTCTTTTCTTTCCTGCTCAGTGAGTTTTAGGAAGCGGCAGGGGGGACTATCCTTAGCAGAAATATCCAGCTGTTTGGCTCCGCATGCAAATCAAGTGAGCTGCGGCATCAAGCTGACAAAAGAACAGAAGCACAGAGCTGCGTCCAGTGAGGGCTGCACCAACTCCCCAGGGCCAGGCCGGCAAAGCAGGCGTCTAAATATAGGGATGAAAATATTTATTTCTTCCTTCGGTTGAAAAACGGGTGTCTATTACTGAAGACAACCCCGTCTTCCTTAAAGCAAGGTTGGTACGAGGCGAGGCAGTGTTGCACAAGAGGCAGAAGGGTTAGGATTCTTCTCAGAGAGGCTTTCTCCTTTGCCCCCACCCCACCCCATTAGCCTCAAATCTGATTTCCAAGCTTCACATGAACTTGTTGGGAGTTTACTTTCCCTCTCAATGTGCTCCAGGATTTTGTGGGGCCCTAACAACAGGTTGTCCGTGACTGGCCCTCCTGATCCCTGGCTCCTTCCCCACCCCCGCTGTGTCTGTTTTTCCTCATGCCACCAACAAGAACTGCTGTGCTAGCAGAAGTCAGGAGAGAAGCCAGAAAATGGGATACTGTGGGGGGAGGGGAGGGGTTCTGGGACTATTTCTAATTTCTTGGTCACGGTAGTGACAAGTAGGAGAAGAAGAGATTGGGTTTATACCCCATCCTTCACTACCCGAAGGAGTCTCAGAGCAGCTTACACAATCTCCTTTCCCTTCCCCTCCCCACAAAAGACACCCTGTGAGGTGGGTGGGGCTGAGAGAACTCTTTTGAGAACTGCCTGTGAGAGAACAGCTCTGAAAGAACTTGTAACCGACCCAAGGTCACACCAACAGCTGCATATGGAGGAGTGGAATCAAACCCAGTTCTCCCAGATTAGAGTCCGCACTCCTAACCACTTTACCACACTGGCAGTGGAAGAAATACAGCATTAGGAGCCCTTTTCAGTCGTTACATTTTTGACACTCAAACTTCTTATATGGGGGAGATGGAGTTACCTGCAGTCCTCCTGATACATGTGTCACTGTTTCCCGTGAGTAGGACAGTGCATGCATCTTCTACCCTAAGTAGACATGACCAGATACCTTAGTTTATTGAGGGTACAAATTTGTGTATGCTCTATTTACAGAAAATGGAGACCTTAAATTTAGGTTGCCAGGAGACTTTGGGCAGGAGGGCATGGAGGGGGAAAGATGTTGATGCGTCAACATTGCTTCCAGATAAAACATGAAAGTGAGATCGCTGATGGTCTAGGATTTTGCTCATCTCTTTGGTAAACACACAAAGACCAGCAAAATCCTAGCATATTGGTGATGTCACTTCCTGGGTTTAGCCGGAAGTGAGATCAGCACCATCTTCCCCCTTTATTCCCCACCACCACTCATTTGAGCAACACTGGGGACTAAGAGGCGGCAGCAGGAATTCACCTACTATAACGGGTAAGTTGGCAACTCTACTGTGAGTACTGGGCAGATTGCAAGTAATGCAATTTCTCTTTCCACACAATTGTAACCAAAACTGTAATGACCGAAAAGGGCTAGACTGTCTTGTACTGACTTTCCTTTGCTGCCACCAGGTACTCCTCTTCTGAACAGAAAATGGGAGATCATCCTAACATCTCCAGTCGCTAGTGGGCCATGTTGACTGACGATGATGGGACTGCTTTTCCTGGCCAGTTTTGCAAGGCTTGCCTGTGAGCTTTCATCCAGCAAAGAAGATCTATTGGCACAAATCCAGTTGGTGGAATGGGAGAGCAGCAGAGCAGGAAAGGCTGCATTTGCATTGCATTTTTCCTAATCAAAGGAGGGAACATGCAAAATACCCATAAAATTAGGAAAGCACCAAAGGATAATTGGTCACCCCTGACCCCTAATGGTTCAGGGTTGCTTGGCTGATCTGAACTATAAGTCCCAGATCGTAATTGATCTTATTATTAATTCTATTTACCGGTAATACATTTCTATCCCACCCTTCAGGGCAGTGTATGTCAGTCTCCCCTCTTTGATTTTACCCTCACAATAACCCTGAGAGGTATGTAAACTGAGACAGTGGGACAAGCCCAAATTCCCTCAGTGAGTTTCCATGACAGAGTAGAGATTTGAACCTGGGTCTTCCAGGTCATAGTCCAACACTCTAGCGACTACACCAAAGCAGACCCTCTCTAACATGCTTAGTGAGACTGCCATTTAGGGTTGCCAACTCCAGGTTGGAAAATTCCTGGAGATTTGGGGGTGGAGCTGGGGAAGGAGGGGTTTGGGGAAGAAAAGGAACTCAGCAGGACCTGATGCCATAGAGTACACCCTCCAAAGCAGCCGTTTTCTCCAATAAGGAAAACTGATCCTTATTGTCTGGCGATCAGTTGTAATTCCAAGAGATCTCCAGAGTCTGTGACACTTAAAAGGGGATGGGAACACACCTGGAAGTTGGCAACCCTAAGTGTCATGGAAGAACTAGATGGAAAATTGTCAGGAGGAGTGGGACATCAAGGAAATACTGAAAACGAAGGTGACCATTCATGTTAATGTGGCCAACGGTGTCTCCTCGCAGTTGATGGAACCAATAAGGATGCCAGGTTCAAAGTTCTTCTGCCCCTTGTGTAGCTACCCCAGGTGAAGTTTCGGAATCTGTACAAAAAAAAAAATCATGAAACCCCCCCACGCCAAATCTAAACCGTTTAAGCTGTCTGAAAACGATTATCATTCTGTTTTTTGGCAGCTAGGCACATAACTAGGAAAAGGCGACGTTTGAAAATAGAACAATTAAAACAAGAATTCCTCAGAGCCTGACTCGCTCAATCGCCTTCTGCAGCGAAAGCCCAGAAAAATGACCCCAGCACAGCATATGCCTCATCATTCGTGCAAGAAGATACAGCCGGCTTGTTTACCAGTGCAGCACTAGGCAGAACCACGACAACCTTCTGGCTTCATTTGAGTCAACAGGCTTAGAGGGGCATAATTCTGTTCAGGTCAGGATTGTGCTGCAGTTTCCTGGGAGCCAGTGTGGTTAGGGTCTAGCATGCTGAGACGTTCTGGGTGGCCTTGGAAAGTCATCGTTTCCGAGCCTAAGTTTACTTCATGGGCTCGCTATGAGGATAAATTATATTAGAGAAGCGGGTGGGGGGGGGAGACCTCCTCTGCTTTGTACATTGGCAAATACAGCAGAAATGATAAATGACAATCATTTGTGAGTCTTCCAATGCGTGAAGTGCTTATCCTCCAAGAACTACAGAAATGTCAGACTAGAAGGGATCACGAGTCATTTAGCCCAGCCTGCACTGAGGCACGGTCTGCCATGCCCAAAGATTCCCATCGGGTCAGCCCGTTATTCTAAGAGCAGTGTAAGACATGAGAGGGAGTGGAGAAATTGGAAGCGGTCTCCTGGTAGGATATCATATAGCTAATAGCCTTCGGTGCTCCCCCATGTGGATCAAAAAGCTCAGGCAATGGGACCCCACAGGGCTAGAGTATACATTTCTACAAACGAGGGTTTTGCAAGTTTCATAAAAGCTAAAAGAATAGGAGTGTAAAAATATTACAGAACTAATCTATAATAGTAACACTCGTGTGTGCCACAGCAACCCAAAATGGTGCCTTACAAAGGAAGGAGGCTACTGTGAAGGGGGGAAACCGAAGTAGGGAGAGAAGAGGGGTGAAAGGAGAGACTGCGGGGGCAGCAAGGGGGAGGAAAAAACTGGGAGCTGGAAAAAGCAGAGGCAGGGAAGTTGTAGTGTATTCAAAACTGCCTTGAATGCACGATATGTTGTGAAACATCTAATTGAAGTGTAATGTAAAGCTTCGTCCTGGGCTAGGATCCAAATCCATCCAATTGTGTTACTAGCCCAGGAAGCACCTAACTAATCACTTTCAAGCAAGCTCCCAGAGCGGAAACATCCGTGATTGGTCCTTACGTGAACAACCTTATTGGTTGGTATTTGTACAGTGGGTGTGGCTACATTAGCCGGGAATGTTTAAAAGCAGGACAGCTGCAATGTAAAGGCTGTTCTGGCTATCAGATGTTGATCCGTGTTCGAGTTGTGTTCGAGTTGAAGAATAAAGTTGTGTTCTTGCTGAATCACTCTCCGACTGCTTTGTTAAGCGAGCGACTTAACAGAAGTGCAGGCAGGCAAGACAGCAGGTTGGACAGGCAGGAAGACTGGGGAGGAGAGAAAAGAATGGGGGAGGGAAGGAAACTCCCGTTTCCCCCAAGACCTCGTATTAGTTCTATACCAATGTTCCCTCTAAGCTGAGTGAGTGTGAGCTAGCTCACAGAATTTTAGCCTCCAGCTCACAGATTTTTGTCTTCGCTCAGGGAGGATGGCCCCAGAGCAAGTTAGCTTATGCAGTAGCCAAATCACTCACTCACAACTTTAATGCCAGCAGCTCACAAAGTAGAAATGTTTGCTCACAAGACTCCACAGCTTAGAGGGAACATTGTTCTATACCCTTTTAAAACTCGCAACTTCCTGCAAAGAATCCTGGGAACTGTAGTCTGGTGGAGATGCTGAGAATTCTCTGAGGAATTCCTCACCTTCTCAGAAAGATTCTCAGGATTTTGTGAGGGCAAAGAATTCTTCATAAGGCTGTAACCCTATGCCTTCATACTAAGGCCTGATCAACTCCTGTTATACTTACTTCTGGATCAGAAGTAAATCTATAGTATAGATAAGTTCTATAGAGCGAACACTGAACCAGAGCACTAGGAGGCAAGCCAAGGTTAATTTAATGTAGGATACGTACATAGGGGGGAAATCCTTAGGGCAACTCTGGCCGAAATACCTCTTTGTAGATCTGAAACTCTGTCTCCAAATACAGGACTCTGCTTCAATAGCCTTCAATAGTTCTCAGAATTGATAAGGTCAAAACATGTAAGAGTTTTCTTTCTTCCCATTTAAGCCTCTTTCATGGTAACTTCTAATTCCCCTTTGTCAGATAAGCATCTTGTTTGTGTAGTCAGATGGCCAAATGTGAACGTAGGGGGGAAAGTTTTTGTTCATTCTTTTTGGCTCAACTTCCGAATTTAGATTTATGCTATCGGGAGGCTGCCTCTCTCTGGAAAGACTTCCTTGGAATAACAAGCCAGAGGGTACAGCTTCACATTTTCCATTCAGCATGTGTGCTAAACATTCACTGCTCTGAACATGTCCAAATTTCACAGCACTGCAGTGTCGCAGTCAAGCACTAGCCCTGCATCAATGGGCGATTCTGCACTGGCTATTCCCTCCATTGTTTTACGAAACCCACGTTGGAACAGAAATTCCGCACTGCATTGCATGCTGCTTTCGCTTTCTTTGATCATCAGGTTTATGGTACCCTCCACTACATGCTGCTTTCGCTTTCTTTGATCATCAGGTTTTATGGTACCCTCCACTACATTCTGCTTTCGCTTTCTTTGATCATCGGATTTTACGGTACCTTCTGCATAAATTTATGGCCGCTCAGGGGTATTTGAATGTGGTTTTGAGCTGCACTTTCCCCTCTCAGTTGAGAAAATGTGGAGTGAATGCTGGCTGCAGAATCGCCCAATGTCTGGTGCGGGGATTTTTGCTGTTCTCACGTAACTATACACTTTGCTTCTCTCCGTCCCCTGTGACTCCTGCACTGAACACTGGGTTGATTTTCATTATCAGTGGTGGCTACTTCTTTACATATGTCTTTTGCCATCAAGTTTAGGGTTGCCAATCTCCTGGTGGTGGCTGGAGATCTCATAGAATTATAACTGGTCTCTGGTCAACAGGGATCAGTTCCCTTGGAGAAAATGGCTGCTTTGGAGGGTGGAGTCTGTGGCATTATACCCTGATGAAGTCTCTCCCCTCCCCAGGCCCCACCCTCTGCAGGCTCCACTCCTGGATTTCTGGGAATTTCCGAACCCAGAACAAGCTACAACCCTAACAAGTTGCAAGTGACTTAAGGCAACCCCAGCAAGAGGCTTCCAAGCAAGTTAGAAGCGGAGGTGGTTTGCCATTGCCTTTCTCTGCAGAGTCTTCCTTGGTGGTCTCCCATCCAAGTTGCAACCTTGCTTCGCTCCCAAGATCTGACGGGACTGGGCCATGACATGCTGCCTTCCCTCCTGGCTCTTTCGTTACTTCTTTATTATTGCGGCTGCATACAGCTCTTGGAGGGCAGTAATTCCCACCAAGAGGGAACCCTGAATGCAATAAACGTATTGTGCAATAAACGTATCTGTTCTTTGTCGCCAAAATGCATCCCTTCTCCCTCCACCCACATTAGTAGATTGAACACTAGAATAGCCCCAAAGAGACATAGAATCAAAGAGCTGGAAGGGACCTACAGGATCATCTAGTCCAGCCTCCTGCACAATGCAGGCAATTCACAAATACTCCCCCCACACACCCCCAGTGACCCCTGTTCCATGCCCAGAAGATGGCAAAAAAAAAACCCTCCAGGATCCCTGGCCAAAACTGGCCTGTAGAAAAATTGCTTCCTGACCGCAAAGTGGCATTCAGCATTTCCCTAGGCCTGTAAGAAAGGGCCACAAGAACGAAGCACTGATGCAACCCTTCCTACCCTCTCTCTCATGATCTGCCTGACTTCACAGAATCAGCATTGCTTTATATGCACAGGGGGCGCAGAAATGCACCCTGCCATGGCAGCAGCAAGCTGGATGGGTCAGGAATGGCATTTACACATACGGTACTTACAGCAGCATCCAGGATAACTTCTCTTTCCCCTTCCTTCCCTGGCCAATCTGTACTGTAATTTCACCATGCAGCTCATCAGGGAAATTAAAGCCCTTTAAAAGGCTAATAAAAGCGAGGAGAAGAGTATGTGGCAGTGAGTTGCCCTGCACTATTTTGAACATGGAGCTTAGCTCCCCCCCCATGACTCCACATGCAGCCCCCCCCCCCCCGTTTCCCCTCTAAGATACAAAAATAGGTTTTGTTTTTCTCTGTATTTAGGTGGGGGATTGCTGAGAATGCCATGAATTGTGCTCGTAATGAACACTCATACTGAGTCATGCCCGGAATGAGCACTCGGACTGAGTAGTGATCGGAATGAATGGATGTTCCCGTTTAATTCCAGCATTCCATGTTCCCGTTTAATGGATGTTCCCGTTTAATTCCAGCATTAATGAAACCCTGATTATTTTGAGAGGTGCGTCTCAGCGTTCTTACCCCACATCTTAGATTTCAACCTGGCAATCTGAGATTTTGGAGTCTTGCAGGATGTATATTTGCTCACTCATTCTTACGTGACATGTATATCTACCAGTCACACTGCATGTGTGTAAACTGCTTGCAGCTTGTAAATCCATCGCACAGTGTTGTTTGTCTATTTATGGCTTTCTTTTCATGGCTTTTGTTTCTCCAGTGATCAGGCCTGCTACATGGGAAATGGACATGTATTTCCACTGAGCCTAAAGATGTTTGTGGAGCAGAGATTCAGCCTCTGTGATACCACTGTTCTGTCAATTTGGGAACCCGACCTCTCAGCGTAGAGAATTTCCTTTTGTTGGCGGGATGTGGGTTCTCTCATCATCGTGCATGCCAGGGAACATGGAAAGCTAGAGTGGTGAACCATGTGCTTTCGTAGATGTATTCACATGTGCAATCATGCCACTGTTTTTAAAAATCTTTTTAAAATATTCATAATAAAAGTACCAGCAGCTTCATCTGTCCCTACCCCCAGTGCAGCCCTTTGAAAATCCACATGAAAGATTGAAAGTGAAATAAGAAAGGAAATGTGGAAGAAGCAAAGAAATTGTGGAGTAGACCGTTGACTTCTCACAGATTGAACACCTGAAGCTGCCCGCCACTCTGGAACACTCTCAGTGTTCAAGGTAATTTAAGTCCAGGGCAAAATAGCATCCAAATAACCCCGGGGCAACAGCAGGCTGAAACCGGGCTGACCACTGAAGGGAGGTCATGTAATTCAGAAAGGGGAAAAACCTGGATTAAAAAGAAGGTTGGACTCAATTTTAGTGCAGAATGGGGGGGGGGGCGGGATTAAAAAAAGAAGGTGGAATTCGATTTTAGTGCCGAATTGCTTGGAGGACACTGTCTGTGAACTTGGATTAAAAAGAGAGTGCAGAAAGGGCCTGAGTCAGATTATTCATCTATCCAGGTCAGTATTGTCTACTTAGCAGAGGCTTTTCAGCATCTCAACTGGAGGTCTTTTGCATCCCTTACTACTTCCCAATACCATGTCCCTTCCCTGAATGGCACATATCCATCACACTGGGAGGCATCAAGTGGGTAACATGGAGGAAAAGGTGGAAATGCTCCCTGGATGGGCAGACAATGCCCCTGTAGGCAGGACTACAGCAGACTTACTACTAGATAGGAAAACACCTGAACAAACCGTCTTTACAGAAGCTTTGCATCGCAACTGAGAACATCGTGTCTGCGTTGCGAATGATGAGTACAAACGTGCACCATGCCTGCTGCTCATAACAAGATAATCTGTACTACCCTCTCTCTGCCTTAGAGCAAGGTATACGTTCAATATCACCTTAAAACCAGCCAGATGTCCAGGGTATACGCTTTTGAGAGTCAAACCTCCCTTCCTCAGAACTGATGGAAGCAGGGCTATTTTGGGGCAGGAACGCACAGGAACGGAGTTCCGGCTAGCTCCCAAATTGGCCACGCCCAGCAGGAACTCATTAGCATAATAGGCCACACCCGACAGCAGAAACTCATTAGGATTGGCTACATTTGGGGTGTGTGGCCTAACATGCAAAGGAGTTCCTGCTCCCAAAAAAAGGCCCTGGGTTTTGACAGCAAACAACGTAGACAGAATAAGAAGCAAAAGGTGGGTGTGGCTGGATAACCACACTTCTAGTAACATGGGGGTGTGGCCTAATGTGCTAATGAGCTGTGCTGTCAGGGGTGTGGCCCAATATGCTAATGAGTTCCTGCTGTTGGGTGTGGCCTATTATGCTAATGAGTTCCTGCTGGGCTTTTTCTACAAAAAGAGCCCTGGACTATCTGACAAAGGACACTTGGACTCTTGAACTCTTATACCCTGAAAATCTTGTTGGTCCTTATAGTGCTACTGGACTCGACTCTTGCTCACATACTGCAGAGCTGCCCACCTGAATCTATGCCCCAGGTGGCTAATGGAGACCAGAAGGCTCTTGATCATGTCCCTTGGACTGCACAGTGTTCTGCTAAATGCCTTTGTGTATCTCGGGGTTGGCCAAACTGCAGCTCGGGAGCCACATGCGGCTCTTTCACACATATTGTGCAGGTCCCAGCAGGACAGCTGGGGCAGCGAAGGGGAGGCATGCCTCCCCGATCGGTCTTCCCTTCCCCAGCCAGTGTACCCCTCCCCGGATAGGCTTGAGGTGGAGGGGGGAGCAGAGAAAGAAAGCAACTTTAACTTTAAATACCTTCTCAAAGCACCCACACACACACACATACTAGCCAGCTTGAAGAAGGCATTTGTCTCCTTAAATCCCTCCTCCAAGCCAAGCCAGCTGGTGTGGAGGTGGGGGGGGCTGGAGATGCATTTAAAGTTAACATCGATTTCTTTCTACCTCTCCCTCCCTCCCCCATCTATTTGCTTTCTTTCCACCTTTCTTTCTTTCTCTTGCTGTTTCTCCCCTTTCTCCAAGCTCCGCCACACCGCCCAGCTGGCTTGGCTCAGAGAAGGCATTTGTCTCTTTAAATCCCTTCTCCAAGCTAAGCCAGCACTGCAGCGAGAGCCAGAGGGTTGGAGAACACATTTAAAGTTAAAGGTGTTCTCCAGGCCCCTGTCCAATGGCCCCGCCCACAAGCTTGGAGAAGGCATTTGTCTCTTAAAATACCTTCTCTAAGCCAAGTCGGCTAGCGTGGGGCGTGGGGTTGGAGAACACATTTAAAGTTAAAGTTGCTTTTTTCCCACCTCTCCCTTCCTCCCCCATCTATTTGCTTTCTTTCCACCTCTCTCTCTCTTTTCCCCTTGCTCCCTCCCCCATCTATTTGGTTTCTTTCCACCTTTTTTCACCTTTCTTTCTCCCTCTCTTCCTTCCTCCCCTCCCTCATCTTTCTTCTTCATTCCTTCCTTCCTCCACCTCCCTCCCCAACTATTTGCTTTGTTTTTGTTTCTCTCTCTCTCCTTTCTTTCCACCTCTTTCATTCCTTCCACCTTTCTCTTTCTCTCTTCCCTCCTTCCTCCCCCTCCCTCCCCAACCATTTACTTTCTGTTTATTTCTTTCTCTCTTTCTTTCATTCTCTTTCTTCCTTTCTCCCCTCCCTCCCCATCTATTTGCTTTCTTTTTTGCTCCTCTTTCTCTTTCCCCCTCCCCCATCTATTTGTGTTATTTCCACCCTTCTATCTTTCTTTTCCTCCCTTTCTCTCTCTTCCTTCCTTCCACCTCCCTCCCTCATCTATTTGCTTTCTTTGTTTCCCTCTCTCTTTCTTTCTCTCTTTCCACCTCTCTCTCTGTCTGACAAATAAATATCATTAGCAAATAAGTGAATATCATTGGATAAATATCATTATCAATATCTGTTTTTACCCCTTTTGTTTTTATTTTTGGCAGTCTCGTTTAATGTTAACAAAAAGCAAATTTGCATATTATTCAATAAAACGTGTGTGTAATATTTGTTCATGTCTTCTGGCTCTCAAACATCTGACGTTTATTCTATGTGGCTCTTACATTAGGCAAGGTTGGCCACCCCTGGTTTATCTCCTCAAAGGATGCTGGCAGTGGCTCTCTGCCTCTCCAGGACCTTTCCTTTGGAGAGGCAGAGGATCCTGACAGCTGTTGCCTTTGAAGTCGGGTTGACCCAGCAGGCACAGGTTGTGTTTCCAAACTGGAGTCATGCCGACTCATACCTCATGTGTGTGTTCCAAATTAATCTCTCACTTGCTCACAGGATCACCACATTTTGCCTCACACTCGCTGTTCTCTGCCTTGGTTTGGCTTGAACTGTAAGGCAAGGATGCCTTATTTTTTAAGCTCTTAACATTTTGAGTTGTAGCAACTGGAATTTTCCAAGAATTTGTTCAGTTTCTTGAATAAACTATCAAGGACTGTGGTCTGCACTATTGCATACAGCTTGCTGAGAGTAGGATCCTACTAGGTAAAATTTGCGTCATTTAAGAGCCAGTTTGGTGTAGTGGTTAAGTGCGCAGACTCTAATCTGGGAGAACCGGGTTTGATTCCCCACTCCCCCACTTGCAGCTGCTGGATGACCTTGGGCAACCCATAGTTCTGTCAGGGCTGTTCTCTCATGGACAGTCCTGAAAAGAGCTCTCTCAGCCCCACCCACCTCACAGGGTGTCTGTTGTGGGGAGGGGAAGGGAAAGGAGTTTGTAAGCCACTCTGAGACGCCGAGTGAAGGGCGGGGTATAAATCCAATCTCTTCGTCTTCTCTCTTCTTAATGTGTCTTGTTAATGCCTAGGTTTTGTTTCTGCTTGGTTTTTAGATTTCAGGTTGGTTCTGGAACCCTAATCCTATTGCATTGTATTGAATGTCCCATCCTGGTGAATGTATTGACTCACTCTGTGTAATCCATCTTGAGTCCAAGTGAGAAAGGCGGACTATAACCAACGTAAATAAACTAAATTCTCTGCTTTGTCTCTGAAGGGCCTGAATAATATGAATCCCTTCAGGAAGGCCTGATGAACTAACAAGCTCTCTACACCAGACTCCTCATCCCAGATATGTACATGTACCCTGCTGTTGCGTACACATATCCATGTTAAATGATGGGCCCTAGGTTGTGGTACAGCATACAGTCCAATTGCAGAAGGGTTCAGGTTCTTTCTCCCATGGCCTGAAAAATAAACATTGGAAGAAGTGCTGAGAAATACCTCTGCCAGAGACCATATTGATGGACAAGTGGTCTGACTCTAGGGTAGACAGCTTCTTACATTCACCCAACAAGAGGAAGAGAGAAGCTTGTTGAACCTGTGGGTATATTTGAAATACTGAGAAAGAGTAGTGAGCACCACCACAAAATGGCTGCCATGGGAGGTGGAACCAAGCACAACATGGTTGCCACTGAAGAGGCAATCATAAAATGCTGGAAGGTTCTAAGACAAGCATTCCCGTATGAAGGAAGGGCCTGTTTCTGAATGGATGATCCCTGCAGATCCAAAGGTGATGTCCCTTCGGGTCTTCTGAAACACTTATTGATCCACTGTGGTAGAGGAACAGCAGAATTTGCCCTTTTTTAGGGAAGAGATGTTCTGGGGCAGAAGCAAGTGGGCACCAGGAACCACACTGGCAGACTCCATGGTGCCCATCAGTGTCACACTGGGGGAATCACTGATCTGCTACATTTTTATTTGGGCCACCTTCTAAGAAACTCAGGACAATGTACATGATTCCTGTGCTGCCCCAGCCAGCGTTTAGCCGTAGTTAAGTAGAACTGCCATATATCTTTAAGAGCAGTGGTCCCTGGGAATTGAAGTCTTTAGTTAGACATCCCACAGCATCCCTGCGACTGGCTGATTAACAGTCATTTCCGGCACACAGACGCGCGAGGATTTGAGTTTCACAGCTCTCTTCCCGCGGCCTTTGTTCTCTTTAAACGGCAAGGAGATGGGAACGCACAATCCTTTTCACCATGAGCCAGTGAACTGAATTAGATTACAAAAGATGTGAACTTCACCAGTTACTCACCCTGATTGACTGTAAGTAAGGACATCTTCTGAATGCATATAGAATTTAACCTTCCCTGTTGTATCCTCACAATATCCCTGAGGGGTAGGTTAAAGAGAGAGAATGACTGGTCCAAAGTCACCCAGTGACATTTATGGCAGAGACGGAATTAGAACCCGGGTCACCCGAGATTCACCCAAGCTCACCAGAATTTAGAAGCTATGCAGAATCAACCACAGTTAATACTTGAATGGAACACCACCAAGGAAGACGGGGGTTGCTATGCAGAGCGAGGCAATGCGAAACAACCTCTCCCCCACAGAGGCCTGAAATGCCACGTGGATGGGATTTACTGTAACCAAATATGTTAAACTCCGAAAACGGGCTGCATCTCAGAGGCTCCCAAATCATATCAAAATTCCACCAGTAAGAATTCACAAATATTAATCTATTGAAAACAGTACAACACTGGTCAAATACAGCATCAGTACCAATGAACTCACAAAATTTACAGAAGTCCAGTTGTCAACTGACCAAATAGGATGTTATTAAGCAATCAATCTAACCGATAGCTGACATATCCTATAAAATTGGGAACAATAATATTCAAAAATAACAATAACAGTGCAGAGTAATTACATTCAGAGATAACAGTAACAGCGATACAAGGTCCCGGTATAGTTCCCTTGTTTCCATAAGAGTTCTTCTTCAGTCACTATTACAGTGAGAATGAATCTATGTTGAAGGAAACCGCGAGAAAAACTTTTCAAGCCTCTCACAGGAATGACCTTGGTGATAATCTCCCAGTCTCCCGTCCAGGATAATAAGCTTACACGTTTATCAACAAGGAACATATACTCCACAGTAGATTCGGCACAGCCTGCTGACAATTCAAAGGTGGGATGCTTTGCCATGAGATGGTTGAGATGAAGACACATTCTTCTCTCCTAGGGCCGATTCCGCACAATCACTTGCTCCAGAGTCACACACACACTCCCGATAATATCCGCGGAAGTTGATCAGTTCCCCACATGTTGGCCCAGATCGGAAATTGACCTGAATCTAATGGTGTTTCCCCCCCGGATTTTCCATCTCTGCTATTTTCAGGATCTTTTTTTTTTTACTACGGGGTTGGAGTCGGGCATTCTAGTGGGGAACTCTTGAATCGCAGCTGTCCTCCCTCCGCCCCTTTAACACCCCTCCCCTTTCCCCCCTCCCCTTCTCGCCTCTCTGTCTGCTTTCCTGCCTTTCTGCCTCTATTGGATTGTTCTGCTTCCCCCCCTTGGTGCTCGTGTTTTTTTTGTTTTGTTGTTGTTCCCCTGTGTTGCATTGCAACGCAATAATGACCCAGCATTAACTGGCGTTTAAATGTCCTTTTGCACGCACACCCTTCCTTGGCAAGCGTGTACTTTACTCATGTTCATTGTTTAGTTTTGTTTTTGTTGTGTTTTCTGGAGCATGAGAGGAATGTTTTACTGCAACCGATGCAGCTGTGGGATGCAGTATAACTTCATGCAGACGATTACCGCATCTGAAAGTGCAGTTAAAACTCCTGACAAGTAATGAGTAAGGGGAGAGAACCCTTTGTGGGTTTCCTCTTTCCACGGGCATTCAAGTTCAAAAAAATTAAAGGGACCAATCACGGCCCGTTTGCATAACAACACAACCACGCATGTGTGAAGCATGCCTGTTTTCCATAGTGGGTGGGTGTGTCACAACGCAACCACGCATGCGTGAAGCATGCCTGCTTTCCATAGTGGGTGGGTGCGTCACAACACAACCACGCCTACGATCAAAAAAAGAGGGGGAAGAAGAGAGGGGAGGGGTCGCTAGATTCAGGGCACAGTGAAATGTGGAAATGCAGACCTGGGACAAACCCAGGCCAGAGTTCCCTAATGCGGAAATCCCCCAGCAGAATCGGGCCAATTAGACCTGGGAGGGACGGAAAGCAAAACATTAGTGTGGAATCAGCCTAGGTCTTAGGTCGAAACTGCATTTTTCTTTCCCACCAGTGTCCCAGCCTTCTGACTCCATCTTCAAAAAAGCTGTCTACATTTGCATACTTTTTCACATCCGCATATGTTTATCACCTTCTCGTGGCGGCTCCACTCTCATTGTGCCTCTGCACTGCATTAAAAGAATCTTCTCCAAACAACATTCAAACAAGCATAGAGAAAGACGGCATCACAGCAGCACGAAACTGATTTAAAAATGCAAATGCAGATTCAACCTTGGTCTAACGGTTAACCCATGCACCACAGTGGACAAGCATAGAGAAAGACGGCATCACAGCTGCACGAAACTAATTAAACAATGCAAATGCAGATTCAACCTTAGTCTAACCCATGCACCACAGTCGCTTCAGATACTGGAGTCCAGTGAAAGAGAGACAAACTTTAAAAGGTGCTATGAAATCTTTCGTCTTACCAGCCTTCCAAGGACAAAACAACTTCATATGCAGAAAATGTAGCACAGATTACATTACATTTTACATTACATTACACTTTCAACTTATATACCGCTCCTTCCCAAGGGCTCGGAGCGGTTTTACAGAGACATTTAAATCATCCTAACTAGGGCCACAGTGCAAGGGGAGGGGTGAATGCCTACCAGGCACCTGAACAGCAAGGTTCTTTCCGTGGTGGGTTCTTTCCGTTTTCAGGGCGACGGTGTCTCGGCGGAGGTCTTTTTCCCATAGCGACTCCTTCTGGAGTAGTTCTCACGGCACACGACTATGTGACGGCTGTAGCAACTGGCCTCCGTCCTATTGGCTCCGACCGCGCCATGTCGTCACGTCGCCGCGTTTCCTGGACCAATCTCCACCTGGGTCGCTTGCTGCTCAATGCCAGATTGCCGCCATGTTCGCCGGATCGCCTCCCGTCGCCTGCCACCATCGCTCAGCTGCCACCACCACTGCACACCAATCCATTGGAAGGAGGGTGCCCCTCCCCGTTCCTAGGAGCAGGTACCCATTTATCTACTTGTCAAAGGCTTTCGAACCGCTGGGTGGGCGGGAGCTGGGGCAAGGATCGGGAGCTCACCCTGGCCACGGTGGGACTCGAACAGCCTTATGGCTGTTTGTTGATAGATTATTGCCGGCTTTTACAGCCTGCACCACCGCTCCTCCTGAGATTGGGCCTCCTGAGTTGACCAGTCTCACCTTGCCCAAAAGTAGGCCCAGTCCTGCGTTCAAGTAGCCGTTCCCAGATAACTAGAGGTCACACAACTGCTAAAATAATAATAATAATCAGTCAAGTCAAGGTTCTGAGTCACTACCTCTAAGGAAGAATTATATTTCATACTCAGTACACACCAGGCACAAATGACCTTTTGAGAGTACTTTCTGATAAGAAACAAATCTCTATGAGAGATGTCTCTCTTTTTGTTGATCTCTGATACTTAGGCACCCTGCAATGACATGTTCAGTGCCACATGTACACACTCCAATCAAGCATCAGAAATAGCCACAGTCAGGACCTTGAATGACAAATGCAGAGATCCAGGAACTGGATGTGACATGCATGCAACCAGCGTGAGAGACAGCATGGTGTAATAATTTCTTGCTTTCGAACTGCTAAAAAACAAATCCCTATGAAAGATGTCTCTCTTTTTGTTGAACTCCGATACTTAGGCACCCTGCAATTACGTGTTCAGTGCCATATGTACACACTCCAATCAAGCATCAGAAATAGCCACAGTCAGGACCTTGAGTAGCAAATGCAGAGATCCAGGAACTGGATGTGACGTGCATGCAACCAGCATGAGAGACAGCATGGTGTAATGGTCAAGAGTGCCAGACTCTAATCTGGAGAACTGGGTTCAATTCTCTGCTCCTCCGCATGAAGCCTGCTGGGTGACCTTGGGCCAGTCACAGTTCTCTCGGAACTCTCTCAGCCCCACCTGCCTTACAAGGTGCCTGTTGTGGGGAGAGGAAGGGAAGGTGATTGTAAGCCACTTTGAGACACATGAGGCCTGCTGGGTGACCTTGGGCCAGTCACCGTTCTCTCCAAACTCTCTCAGCCCCACCTGCCTAACAAGGTGCTTGTTGTGAATAGAGGAAGGGAAGGTGATTGTAAGCCACTTTGAGATGCATGAGGCCTTCTGGGTGACCTTGGGCCAGTCACCGTTCTCCCAGAACTCCCTCAGGTCCACCTACCTCACAAGGTGTTTGTTTTGGGGTGAAGAAGGCAAGGCAATTGTAAGCCACTTTGAGACTCCGAGTAGAAAAAAGTGGCCTATAAAAGCCAACTCTTGTTCTTCTTCACATGGCATGTCCCAGCTTCCCCAACCATCTTCAGAAGGCGCCTCACGTAGAGGGCATGGCAGTAATGAATCCGCACGGTTACCAAGGCAGACATAATGGCAGTACAGTCCCTGCTCTTCAGGGCGAGGTGCAGCTGGCGTATCAGATGGAACTGTTAAAAGATATTTCTAGCAGCCGGAGGCAACAGCTGAACATTCATGCACAAAGCTGAGGCTCAGGCTTTGTCTGGGAGATTATGAACCTGTCCAGCACAGTCATCTTTGTGTCTCCTCAGATCACGCTCCCTGACAATTCTGCTTTATTTGGATCTGGCTCCAGCTTTTTTGCTCTCAACCAACCCACCGAAGCTTCCAGATACATCTTCAGAGAGATCATTACGGCAGCTCATGGGTGAGAGGAAAACATCAGTCAGACTCTGGTGTCAGTAGCAGGTTGATAACCTCACACACCCCATACTTCTGGAAGACCCTTCTCAGAGCTCTATTCAACGTTGATGCCAAGCCAGACTGTTCTGTATGTAATATAATGTATGGAAGTATTGAGCTTGAGTCTGACAAGGTATCGTAAACCGACCTATCAGAACAAAGGAAGTTCTGGAGGGAAGCAAAGTGATTGGTCTTTATGCACAGTTTATGATTGGTTATTATCTGACATGTGGGCGTGGCTTGCCAAGCCCGGACTGTTTAAAAAGGAGCCTGTTGCTCCATAATTTGACTCGTTCTGGTTCTTCTGACTTCGTGTTCAAATAAAGCTGTTATCATCTGGGGCGGGGGGTTCCCCGCCCTCCGGAGGGACTTGGGATCCCTAAACACAGACCTTGTGGCAGTCACCAAGGGCGGCCAACTCCCAGGTAGTCACCGGAGATCTCATCGAATTACAACTGTCTCCAGACAATAGAGACAATTTCCCTCCCCTGGAGAAGATGACTGCTTTGGAGCATGGACTCTATGGCACTATGCCCAACTGAGGTCCCTCCCCTCCCCAGACCCCACCTTCCCCAGGCTCCGCCCCCAAAATCTCCAGGTATTTCCCAACCCAGACCTGGCAACCCTGCAGTTGCTGCGCGTATCAACAATGATCAAGTAGCAGAACAGGAATCAGCCAACACTACTTTCAGGACTAGAAGAATCTCCCTGTAGTGATGAACTCCTTTGTCTCGCTTCAGAATGAGCTCATCAAATATGATCATCCTTAGAGAATGCTTGCTAGAACCAACCAACTCTCAGTTACCTCAGGCAAAAAAGAAGAAGATGATGATGATCAATAGTGCTGCAAGATGCTAAGAGGTCCATAAGAACTGATTGGTTGGCCGTCCTGCCCCTCTGCCTCGGGTGAAAGATAATTCATCCTGGGCAAATCAGGCCATCTCCACCCTAGATCCAGATTTGAAGCCCAACCACAACTGATCCGTAAAACCTATCATCCTCCAACATCAATAGATGCTGTTCAGGAGCCATGTGCTTCATTCATGCGCTCATGATTAGCCAACCGAAATCACCCACCTGTGGTCAGATCTGAGCAAACTGCTCCATGGATGGGGATACCCTGCCACATTCAGAAGGTGCAGGCCGTAGTCATGTGCTGTTTTCTGGGCCTTTTACTCCCCTGCCATTGACAGGTGGCTTTCAGCTTTTCATTCCAATCATTGATGATAATGAATCTGCAAATCCAAGTCCATCTTAAGCTTGTTTTCCAGTCCCAGTAGGGTTGCCAGCCCTGGGTCGGGAAATACCTGGAGATATTTGGGGTGGAGCCTGAGGAGGGTGGGGTTTAGGGAGGGGAGGGACTTCAGTGCCACAGAATCCACCTTCCAAAGTGGCCATTTTCTCCAGATGAACTGATCTTTGTTGCCTGGAGATTAATTGCAAGAGCTACCACCTGGAGGTTGTGCATATAACAACACAGTCAAAAACTGTAACACTGTGCCCCAAAATACTTAACATTTGATTCAAAACATTCTTATGTTAACAGCGTCGTACTCTAAATAACCATTCAGATCCATTCCAAAGACACCAATGTAAATAGTTCAATACAGTTCAACAAATTCCTAACAGTTAATAAATGTCCACAAAACTAAGAGGAGTCACAGTTGATAGGTGACCACAAAACACAGTTGCTAAGAGGTGTGGTGACGGACTGCCCAGGTTCCCATCCGTTTCCTTTCAGGACTTTGTCAGGCCACCTCCAGTGATGGAGCACCAAGACTCGACTGTGCAACTGAACAACAACCTGCCCCTCTGCCTCTGGTGAAAGATAATTCATCCTGGGCAAATCCGGCCATTTCCACCCTAGATCCAGATTTCAAGCCCAACCACAACTGATCCGTAAAACCTATCATCCTCCAAAATCAATAGATGCTGTTCAGGAGCCATGTGCTTCATTCATGCGCTCATGATTAGCCAACCGAAATCACCCACCTGTGGTCAGATCTGAGCAAACTGCTCCATGGATGGGGATACCCTGCCACATTCAGAAGGTGCAGGCCGTAGTCATGTGCTGTTTTCTGGGCCTTTTACTCCCCTGCCATTGACAGGTGGCTTTCAGCTTTTCATTCCAATCATTGATGATAATGAATCTGCAAATCCAAGTCCATCTTAAGCTTGTTTTCCAGTCCCAGTAGGGTTGCCAGCCCTGGGTCGGGAAATACCTGGAGATATTTGGGGTGGAGCCTGAGGAGGGCGGGGTTTAGGGAGGGGAGGGACTTCAGTGCCACAGAATCCACCTTCCAAAGTGGCCATTTTCTCCAGATGAACTGATCTTTGTTGCCTGGAGATTAATTGCAAGAGCTACCACCTGGAGGTTGTGCATATAACAACACAGTCAAAAACTGTAACACTGTGCCCCAAAATACTTAACATTTGATTCAAAACATTCTTATGTTAACAGCGTCGTACTCTAAATAACCATTCAGATCCATTCCAAAGACACCAATGTAAATAGTTCAATACAGTTCAACAAATTCCTAACAGTTAATAAATATCCACAGAACTTAGAGGAGTCACAGTTGATAGATGTCCACAAAACACAGTTGCTAAGAGGTGTGGTGACGGACTGCCCAGGTTCCCATCCGTTTCCTTTCAGGACTTTGTCAGGCCACCTCCAGTGATGGAGCACCAAGCTCTACATATTTCTCTTGACTGTATACAGCAGTCTATACAGGGGTCATTTCGTAGAAAAAGAGGTGCAGGAGCTCATTAGCATAACTTATTTGCATATGCCACACCCCCTGACATCACCGGAAGTGTGTCAGAAGGCAACACCCACCGCTCAGGCTCCACTGGACTGTTTTGGATTGCTAGCTATGGGGGGGACGGGGATGCGCAGATCTGCCCTCAGAGGAGGGAGAGCTCGTGCCTGAATAAAACTTGGCCTTAAAGGTCCCACTGGACTGTTTTGGACCGGGGAGGGGGGCTCTCCAACTTACCTGGCTGCTTCTTGCTCTGACTGAGGCCTGCTGGGAGCAGGGGGGGGGGGGGTTGTTGCTGGGGCCTGCCTCCTGGGCTCCGCTCCTGTGCGCTCCTGCAGGAAATGACCCCTGAGTCTATATCTTTTCCAACCGGCCTGAATAATAGAGGCTCTGAAGTCCTGAAAGGAAATGGATGGGAACCTGGGCGGTCCATTGCCACACGTCTTAGCAACTGTGTTTTGTGGACATCTATCAACTGTTATTCCTCTTAGTTTTGTGGACATTTATTAACTGTTAGGAATTTGTTGAACCGTATTGGACTATTTACATTGGTGTCTTTGGAATGGATCTGAATGGTTATTTAGAGTACGACGCTGTTAATATAAGAATATTTTGAATCAAGTGTTAAGTATTTTGGGACACAGTGTTACAGCTTTTGACTGTGTTGTCATATGCACAACCCTCTTTGCTGTACTTCCATTTATTTATTCTAGACCACCTGAAGGTTGGCCACACTAAGTCTCAGGCTCTTGTGAGCAGATCCCAGCTCCAGTCTGGCTACCCGCATGGGAAAGAAACTATTAATTATTTTATCTTATAGCAGACTCCCCCTCCCCCTGCATTTTTGCCCCTTATAAAAGATGTGTAAGTTAAACAGCATGACGTATCTTTCTGCAAGGGGCCAGATCCTACACAAAAAAGGAATGCCATTTCTGAAGTTAATATGATAACGTCAGTAAATTTTAGGAGAGCAGTTTTGCTCTGGAGCGGCTATGACTGTTTTGTCTGTTAACAGGAAATGAGAGTGAAAAGATTCTACGCGGGGTATAGTCCTCCTCCTTAGCCATACCATACAGTCTCCAGGTGGTGGCTGGAGATCTTCCAGAATTACAACTGGCTTCGTTGTAGAGGTCAGTTCCCCTGGAGAAAATGGCTGCTTTGGAAGGCGGGCTCTATGGTGTTATACCTGGCGGAGGTGCCTCCCCACCCAAAATCCCACCCTCCCCAGTCCCCAACCCCCAAACCTCTAGGAATTTCCCAGCCTAGACTTGGCAACCCTACAAATGATTCAAAATTCAGAAAAAAACAGACAGAAGCTCAGTTTGGTTGTATGCATGGTATCTCAGTTCTGTTGTGTACTATTTATTGCCACGCAAGGGAACTGTAGCCAAATTCTGTGGATGTTTTATTTTTATTTATTTATTTTAAAAACACATATGCATACATCCCTCTGGATATCTGCTTCAGGCAGCTCCCAAAGTAAAGCATGATACAATCATGAAACAGTATAAAAATAATTAAAATGAACAAATTATTAAAGCCCAGCCATTAAACATTCAATCAGAGCATAAAACAGTCCTCCAGCAAGAAACAGACCGTAAAAAGGATTAGTTAAACGCCTGGATAAAAATAAATGTCTGGGCCTGGTGCCTAGAAGAGAACAGGCTGAGCACGAGGCTTGGGGTCCCACTCCCCCACTGGGAGGATCCCCTGCCCCCCCCACTCCTATTGCCCACTGCCTCTCTGAGCGGTGGCAGGAGGAAAATACAAAACCCTGTGTAGCTTCACACCACTTCTGTTTAAAAAAACTGGAAATGACATTGGGTATAGCGATGGGCATGAACTGGCTGACAAACTAAAGTTTGTCATAAATTTTGGTTGGTTCATGGTTCGCAAAGTGAGGTTAACGATCTTCCACAAATTTTGGTGCAGTTTGTGGCAGTTCATGGCAGTTCATGAAGAGCAGAAAACAGGGGTTTACCCCTGCTTTCTGCTCTTCACAAAAAACAGTTGCTGTTTGGTTTAAATGGCTGAGAGCCATTTAAAACGTGTTTTCTGCTCCCAGCAAAAAGCCATGAGGAGCAGAAAGCAGGGGTTTCCAAATAGCTGAGCAGTGGGGACCACCACTCAGTGGTCCTGCTTTCTGCTCCCTGTGAAAAGTCGTGGGTAACAGAAAGCAGGGTTTAAATGGCTCCCAGCCTTTTAAACCAAACAGCTGCTTTCTGCTCCCCGTGAACAGCTGCAGGGAGCAGAAAGCAGCTGTTTGGTTTAAATGGCTGAGAGCCATTTAAAACGTGTTTTCTGCTCCCAGCAAAAAGCCATGAGGAGCAGAAAGCAGGGGTTTAGACTTTAAATGGCTTACAAACCGATACAAACCACATCAGCTTGCAAACCAATCTCCCAGTTCATATGGGTTCATGATTCTGTTTGTGGTTCAGCCACGAACCACAAACCCAAACTGCAAAAATGCGGTTCGTGCCCATCCCTAATTGAGTAGTTCTGGGAATCACCAGAAACTCTATGGTTTTACCAAAGATTTTCTGAAGATTCCTAGTGCTACATGTGTTACCTTTGTTTTTTTAATCTGAAGAGACACGATGTTGCAGCCCCTCCAATATCCCCCCCCCAGCCCTCTGCCTGGCAACTCTACACCAGGCAAGTTTCAAATGGGAGGGTATTCCACAGGTATTCCGATAAAAAGCCCTGTCTCGGGTCACCACCTGTCTCATTCTACCAGTGGGGGCACAAAAAAGGGCTTGTAAGGAGGAACTTAACTGTTGGGTTTGGACAATATGGGAAGAGGTGGTCCTTCAAGTACCCTGCACAGGAAGGACTGTATCATGTGATGTTTGCTGAATGTGTAGCTCCACTTTTAGTTGTGAAACAGTCCACATTGTAGAAGGTTAGGGGCAGATGTACATACATATGTGCCATCAAGTCGCAACCACCTTATGGCGACCCCACCAAGAGGCTTTCAAAGTGAGTGAGAAGCAGAGGTGGTTTGCCATTGCCTTCCTCTGCGGAGTCCTCCATGGTGGTCTCCCAACTAAGTGCCAGCCCTGCTTAGCTTCCAAGATCTGACGAAACTGGGCTATATCATGCCACCTTCCCTCCGTAGGGCAAGTACAAGGCCATAAAATACAACTTGTATTTATTTCATCTGGATTATTTCTTAGCCACCTGTCCAGAAATCTGTTTGAAGTGGCTGGCCTTTCCCCTTCCCCTAGCTAAGATTCCCAGACCGGGCGGTAATACGGCCACAGCCATAGTGCCTTGCCCTTATACCTTTGTCACAAATTCTAAATGCGAGAAAACAGAAGGTGGGATTGGGCGCAGTATCCTTTACTCTGAGAACCTGAGCATCACTCTTCATTCCACTACCTGGAATGCCTTAAATTTAAGCTGGTCCCAACATCGGAATGGGTCATGTAGACCAATAGCTTGATCCAAAGTTTACAGAAATCACAGGGAGAAACTCTGTTAATTTTGAACAGTTAGATCCCAAAATGGCTAGGACAGCAAGGTATCTTTACTAATCCATGCTGGATGACTCCTTTTGGCTGTCTCGTGTTTTCAAGCACATTCTCGCCCAATAACCTCATATCTAATCTCCACCGTCAGCTGTGGTATTTTCAGAATGAGAGGGCAGAGACAGAAACAGCGCAGGAAAGGATGGGCCAGGAGGACAGATCAATGCACACAGCTGTTGTGTGAAAACTACAGGAAGCACCGAGCGAGGCCAAAAGCGGAACGGGTCGCTTTGAATACGAGGCCCCCTTGGACGGTCATCAGGGTAGTCTGGAGACTGTGCTAACGGGCAAAGCCAGTCTCCTTACCACAAGAGTAATTTTTAGAACAGTGCACCCTGGATATAAAACACTGCAGCGAATAAACAGGTGCAGACTGATGCAACCACGCCCATGTCACAAGACAATTTGCCCTGACCTGGATGGCCCAGGCTAGCCCAATCTCCTCAGATCTCAGAAGCTAAGCAGCGTCAGCCCTGGTTAGCACCTGGATGGGAAACCACCAAGGAAGTCCAGGGTTTCTACACACAGGCGGGCAATGGCAAACCACCCCGAATGTCTCTTGCCCTGATAACCCTACCGGGTCACTGTAAGTCAGCTGCCTCTATGGGGTCACTGTAAGTCAGCTGGGACTTTACAGCACTTTCCCTCCCACCACCACCACCACCACCACAAGACAATATACTTACTCAATTTCTAGCCTGGCTTTCTCACATAGACTCAAGGTAGATTACAGAATTTTGAAAAGCAATGTGATAAATCAGGATAATACATACAGCAATGCCATCAAACATGCAAAAATTAGAAAACAACGAGTGGGGACCCACAAGAAACTTGCGGGAGTGGCTAGCCCATAGCCCCCATCTATGCTTCCTCCTTTTCCTCCTTCTTCTCTCTCACTCTTTCTCCCTCCTGCCACCCTTTTCTTACTCTCTTACTCTCCTTCATGCCTGTCTCTTTCTGTCTCTTTCCTCCCTCCATCACTCTCTCTTTTTCTGCCTTCCACCCCATCACTCTCCCTTTCTAACCCCCACCACTCTCCCAGCCTCCTGCCTCTCCCCTGGTGGCAGCAGCAACGCTCCCAGCTGCTCATCTGCAGTGGCTCTCCAGGAATCACAACAGATCTCCCAACTACAGAGATCAGTCCCCTTAGGGTTGCTAGCTCTGGGTTCGGAAATTCCTTGAGATTTGGGGGTGAAGCTTTGGGAAGGGAAGGTTGGGGGGGGAGTGACCTCAGCGGGGTCTAATGCCATAGACTCCACCCTCCAAAGCAGTCATTTTCTCCAGGGGGACTAATTTCTGTCACCTGGAGATCAGTTGTAATTCCAAGTGATCTCCAGTCCTCACCTGGAGGGTGGCAATGGTAGTTCCTCTGGAGGAAATGGCTTATTTGAAGGCTGAAGTCTATGGCAATATACTCTGATGAGGCATTATACCTGTCTGAGATCACTCCCCTCCTCAAACCCCACCATTTTCAGGCTCCACCCCTAAAATCTCCAGGAATTTTCCAAACTGGAGTTGGCAATCCTATATCTTTCCCATCCAAAGGTCAACCTGCCTTTATCTGCCCCTCTGTCTTCAGCTTTCTCACTCCTCCCCACGGCAGCCTCTACCTAGGAAAACTATGTTCTTTCTCCACAGTGGGGACCAAAAGAGTTCCCATTAGTCTCCTCTCCTCTTTATTCTCACAACAACCCTGTAAAGTAAATTAGGCTCAAAGTATGTGACTGGTCCATAATTATCCAGTGAGTTTCCCAGCAAGATGGGGATTCAAACCTGGGTCTACCAGACTCTACTCTGAAGCTCTAACTGCTACAGCACACTGGCTTTCATAGGGTGGTTGTGGCTAAAGAGTAGCAAGCAGCCAGGACTGATTGAATCACACAAGTTGAATAATATCAAGTCACACAGAAGTTGCTGCCAGGCTGGAGTTGCCAACCTCCAGGTGGGACCTAGAGATCTCCCAGAATTACAACTGAAGTCCAGATGACAGAGCTGTCCCACTGGAGAAAATTGCTGGTTTGAAAGGTGAACTCTCTGACATTATATCCAACTGAGGTCTCTCCCTTCCCCAAACCCTCCTCTCCTCAACCTCTAACCACAAAATCTCCAGGAATTTCCAAACCTGGAGCTGGCAACCCTAGATCCAGGCTTGGCCACAATGAGTTCTCCCTCAAAGGCCAAAATAGGTCTGGAAAGAGCCCTGCCTCTTACTGACAGAAGCCAGCCTGGAATACTCTGGTTGCCTAGCAACAGCCACTGAGGAAATCTGTTGCTTAAAGCTACAGGCCCTCCCCTCCTTTTATCATTTTCGGATTTTTTAAGCTACCTAGTGTTTTCTGTTTTAGATTTCACATTTTCCTACAAACCTGGGGCCTTTTTCAGATTTGCAGAAAGATCTGTCTGGTCCATTCACAGCTCCAGTAACCGGATGTAAATATCCAAAGATGTCCAGACTTTGATATTAGACTGTAAGAGGGACTCACACACTTCTGTCATTCCATAAAGTATGTAAAATGGAATTGTTAAGGAGGGCTATGCTACAATGGTCCAGGAAGGTGATAAATAAAGGGAAAAGGACTGAACTATCCCTCTGTGTTTGTGTGCATGTGCGTGTGTGTGTGTGTGTAGTGCTGTCCCTAGCAAGGGGCCTTCGAGGCAAGTAAGAAGCAGAGGTGGTTTCCCATTGCCTTCCTCTGTAGAAGAGGAGGAGGAAGAGAAAGAAGAAGTTTTTATACCCTGCTTTTCTCTACCTTAAGTAGTCTTAAAGCAGCTTACAATCACCTTTCCCTTCCTCTCCCCACAACAGGCAGCACCCTGTGAGGTAGGTGGGGCTGAGAGAGTTCTGAGAGAACTGTGACAGGCCCAAGGTCACCCAACAGGCTTCGTGTGGAGAGGAGTGGAGAGGCTTCATGTGTAGAGGAATCAAACCCAGTCCTGCAAAGTAGAATCTGCTACTCTTAACCACTACACCACGCTGGCTCTTCTTGGTGGTCTCCCTTCCAGGTACTGACCCTGCTTAGCTTCCGAGATCTGATGAGATTGGGCTATACTGTGGTTCCTTCTCTCCCCTTAGATAAAGGTAAAGGTTCTCTTGCTCGAAAGCCAGTCGATTCCGACTCTAGGGTTGCAGTGCTCATCTCTGTTTCAAAGCCGAAGAGCCAGCGCTGTCCGAAGACGTTTCCGTGGTCATGTGGCCGGCATGACTAAACACCAAGGCGCACAGAACGCTGTTACCTTCCCACAGAAGTGGTACCTATTTATCTACTTGCAATTTCTTGCTTTCGAACTGCTAGGTTGGCAGGAGCTGGAACTAGAGACGGGAGCCCACTCCGTCATGCGGCACCCGGGTCTCGAACTGCTGAACTACTGACCTTCCACAGCCTGCAGTTCAGCGTCTTAACCACTTGAGCCACCACAGCTCCTACAGAGGCTGTATCGAAAGCCAGTCGAGTCCGACTCTAGGGTTGCGGTGCTCATCTCTGTTTCAAAGCCGAAGAGCCAGCGCTGTCCGAAGACGTTTCCGTGGTCATGTGGCCGGCATGACTAAACACCAAGGCGCACGGAACGCTGTTACCTTCCCACCGAAGTGGTACCTATTTATCTACTTGCAATTTCTTGCTTTCGAACTGCTAGGTTGGCAGGAGGTGGAACTAGAGACGGGAGCTCACTCCGTCATGCGGCACACTCGGGCCTCGAACTGCTGAACTACCGACCTTCCACAGTCTGCAGTTCAGCGTCTTAACCACTTGAGCCACCGCAGCTCCTACAGAGGCTGTACATCCAGTTAAAAGGTTCAGGTAGTAGGTGATGTGGAAGACCTTGACCTGAGACTTGGAGAGCTGCTGCCAGTCTGAGTAGACAATACTGACTCTGATGGACCAAGGGTCTGATTCACTATAAAGCAGCTTCATGTGTTCATAGGTCGGACATGAAGGTGGGACAAAAATATGATAGAGGCAAATGTGAATTTGTCCTTATGCGGCCAAAGGAAAACCTAAACGAGTCTAGTCTGTTCAAACTAAAGTTGCTTAGGGCGAGTTCAATGCTGAGGCTGGAGGTACCAGAGCCTCGGAAACAAAATGTCCTAAAAAACTTCAACCAGGATAACCCAGGCCACTGTTCTATACTACAAATTTGAAGTCATCCATAGTTCAGAGTCTGAGGCACCGTGATAGCTGTGGAGTGCCATTACCCTTGTTCTTACGTTGCCCTTGCAGCCAGTCTCCTACGACAAAGAGGTTGTCAGAAAGAGAAGGAATAAAAATAACAGTGCCCAGGAATGTGGAGCCTGTGATAAACCACTATCTCCAAATGAGAAAACATTTTAGGAAGCTGAACCCATTTCTGTTGCCATTCAATTACACCTGGGCCCATTTTACGCCAAGTACTTCGCAATTTATCTCACTTGTCCTCACAATAACTACACAATTAGTGAAATAGGCTACTGTTTAACAAAGCTCAGCCCAAACCAGGAGCGGGCTAGATATTAAAACCGCCCTGGAGTAAGCAGAGCCAAGCAGGCTTCTGGGGTGCCGATGGTGCTTTAGGGTCTCCTTACCTTGCATCTGGGCTGTAGCAAGAGGGATGAGATTATACCCACTGGCACTATCACCAGAGCCTGGGTGCAAACTGAGCAAAGCCTACGGCACTGCCAGCACCTCAAAGGCCAGTTAGCTGAGCTTGCTGCTGGCCTCCACTGGCTTTCCAGGGCAGTAGCCCACTGGGAAACATACCAGCAAGTTCAAGGGCCAGTCTGTCCCTTGATCAAATGACACCAGCTGGAGCGCAACTCAAAGTTTCCTGCCACTCTCCTCAGCAACATTTAAAGCCTTCTTCCAGACTAAGGAGGCTTCCTGCAACTAGAGTTACCAAGACTGGCCTGGCAACGAGTGGGGGACTGGGTAGGGTGGGGGAGGGCCATCAGCAACAGTGTGATGCCCCTTCCAGGAAAACCGGGAAGCAGACCTGTAACCACAAAGGGGATTTGGGGGCAATTAAATTTTTATTAATTTTTTTTTTTAATGTAAGAAGCACGTGGGGGTTCCAAAATGACCCTGGGTACAGTCAGGGAAGCTTCAGTCTCATTTTCTTTTCTTTTTCCCCGGCCGAAAAATAAACAGTTTTTAAAAAATCAAATAAAATTGCAATAAAAACTAAAATAAAATTACAAAATGCAAAAGAGATAGTCGATTATTCCCCCTCTCCCCGGCTTACACAGAAAAGCAGCCCAGAACCGTCACTCCAATCGAAAAGACTAGAGGGGGACTAGAGGTTGCAGCAGAGCTGGAGCTGCGTTTTCTGCTGCTGCGAGAGGAGGAGCACATGTAGCCAAGGCACCCCCCCCCTGGATTTCCCCACACCCCACCAACCAAAACTTTCTGGCTACGCCCCTGCTGGGAAGTGACATCACACCTCTCTAAGGATCACTGGAAACCCCATAGTAAAATAATATTTCTAGACCATTTCTAGAGAGGACTGGTGTCGCTTCTAGGGGAGACCCAAAGTTACATCATTCTTTTCTTGGAATCACTGAAATGTCTGTGGTTTTACCATAGAGTCTCTGGTGTTTCCTAGAGAGCCATGATGCCATTTCCAAATTCACCTGCAAGTGATGTCACATCCACAGCTCAACAATGGGTTATAGATCCAATCTCTTCTCTTCTTCTTCTCAAGGACAAGCACACATTCTTCCCATGGAAGGAAGGCCCCGCATCGATGCAGTTACAAGCTTAGCGTGACTCCCAGCAGAGCAGTTCTACACACACACCCTCACGCACTCAAATACTCCTCCTCCCCCAGTCGAAATGAAACCGGACAATAAGCAGACAGAACCAAAGACAGACTGACAGTTAAGAAACCCATGGCAAACGAGGTCCAAGTCTGACAAGTTGAGGGCAAATACAAACTGTGAAAAGAAATTCATGTTCATCATCTCTACAGACATGTTTTCCTCGGCTTTAAATAAAAAACACAAAACCAAAGAAGGGGGGGGGGATTAAAACACATATAATTACAGAGGTCTAAATCCCCTCATTACAATTACAACACTTACAAAAGAGTCATGATACCAAAACTGATAATAAATTATCAGAATAAATGCTACTTTGCATGCAACTTGAGTCCAAAATTTAATTAAAAAGCAACATTTGTTCATTTTTGTAGGGAACATCTCTTCCCCCCCCCACCCATCAAAGGAATCAGGAAACAGACCATTGGTCCATCAAGGTCAGTATTGTATACTCAGGCCCTGTCCACACGAGGGGTTTTGGGCCGGGAGTGGGCTGCATCGGGAACGCAGAAAACGGGCGCGATCCCACAGCAACATTTGGGAATCGTGCTGTGCCCGTTCCCAGCCCGTCCCCAATCCGCCCCTCCTGGCCAAAACCCGCAGCAAAAAAGAACCACCTACCTAAGGCCGCATCACTGCTGGCCGTGGGATCGCCGGCGCGTCTTTTCCGCCGGCACATCCCCGGCCAGCGCGCTGTCCTTCCCCCCCGCCACCCCCCCCCCCCCCAGCCGTACTGCGCATGCTCAAGCATGCGCAGTTCGGCAGCCTCCCCTCCCGATCGTCTCTTCCTCCCCGGCATCTGATCATGCCGGGGAGCAACGGCACCGCAGCTCAGGGGATCGTGGGATCCCGCCGTGGCGTCTCTTTTGCCAGTGTTTTCCCTGCCGTGTGGCAGGAACCTCAGACTAGCAGTGGCTGTCGAGGGTTTCAGGCAGAGGTCTTTCACATTGCCTACCACTTGGTCCTTTTAACTGGAGGTGCCAGGGATAGAACCTGGAACCTTCTGCATGCAAAGCCACAAGCCCTCTTCTTCAGTGGACGGGTGAGCCTCTTCAACCAATGCTTGCATTCAGTTTCATCTTATATAAGACCTCTCTTCTTCTGTCTCTTACCTGGGCTTAGAGCTGTAGCTAGCTAACCTTTTTGGAGTCAATCTGTTCACGATACGTTAAACGTACCTACATGAATATGTCGTCTAAGATGTGTTTCTATTTTTGTAAGTAAAATTTCTTTCTCTTGTTACCATTGGAGTCAGACCACCTTTGTAATTTGTTTGAACAGCATTTCCCCCTTAACCGGGAAATGTGGTGGATCGGGGATACTGTGTAAAGCTTCTGTGCTTCCAAGGCAATTGATTCTTTTTACATTTAACCCAATAAAGTGCAGTGGGGGGTGGACCCCATTGCGACTGTCATTAAGGTTGTCTAAATCCACAGGAATGAGTGGAAAAGACACCAATCTCCTTAGCTGGCAACAGAGGAGTTAAAATTGGATTGCATGCCCCAAGCACGCCTGACTCTGGCCTTTCAAAGAAGAGAAGCCGGATTCTTTCCTTCTGCATTCTTCTCCATTGGCATCCAGCGACTGCTGTTTAACTGAGGTGACTAGACAAATCTTGGGCGATTCAGCCTAACAAAGCGGGAGGGGAAACCGCGGTTGCTAAGGGATTGTCAATATGTACATACATTCAACAGGATACGAGGAAAGCTGCTGTTTCAGCTTTCGTAAAACGTTTCTTTTTAACTCAGCGTCACAGTCCTTGAGAGCCAGGTTTCCAGTCGCTCACTCCACCCCTTTTGGCTGGCCTTCGTGCTCCCCACCGGAGGGTATGCTTCGCTTTGTTCTATTCTAGTGGAACTGGCCAAAGTACATCAGACAGTAGCCCAGACCCCTGGTTTCTTTTGACCAATGCCAACTTTGGTGCCTCTTGGCACCTTCGCGCATTCCGCAGCACGACTGCTGTTTTTAGTCTAGCCTGGTGGTGGCCTCCAGCCTGCGAAGAATAAGAATGAGTGTCCCTCCCCACCCCCAGTCCTTCCTGTTTAATAAGCATCCAGTTTATTTTCTCACAATGAGTTTACATTAACTTTGTGCTTAATGCTGGACCATTTGACTGATGGAATATGTGCTTGCTTGTTTGGGTGCCACTTGGAGAAACTTGGATTCCATAAACTAAGGTCCAAATAACTTCTAATGCAGAAGACCCACGGCTGGATCTCACCGATTTTTGGAATAGATCGGGAATGCTGGGTTACCCTTTTCCTGGTTACCATCTAAACCACCTCCTTTCCTCCTCACCCAAACCTGGCCATTAGCCTCAATGTGAAAAGGAATCCCAAGAGGCAAGTGGGTGTAGAGGCTAGAGCAGGGGTGTCGAACTCATTTGTTATGAGGGCCAGAGCTGACATAAAGGAGGCCTTGCTGGGCCGGGCCATGTGTGTCATAAAATGTAATGCCAGGTAGCAGAGATATAAACTTTATAAAGGACACAGACAAACACAATTAAAGATTAAAATTTTTTTTTAAAATAAAACATGCTTAAAACACTAGCACTCTTGCAATATTTTGTCTATTTAACAGTCTGACACCTCTTGCTCTGAATTATAACTGACACCTCTTGCTCTGAATTGCTACATCAAAATGTCTGTGCTGTAGCAATCCTGAGTATGCTGTTCAGGTGTATATCTGTAAGCTGTAAACCTACTTTTGATTTGTTGACATTCATTACAGAAATCTCATGCTCAGTGTTCTGAGCCTAGGACCCAGGGAAAAACATGAAATGACTGGGCATTGCAACCTTTTGTACATAAGTTGCTTCATGTGCTGGTCAAGAATATGAGAAGGCATCCTGACACAGTCTAAGGGCTCTGTGTTTGTCTACAAAACTATAGCCTTCCCCAGAGAAATAACTACAACTTCCAACAAAGGAAATGTGCTCGGTGAACTTGGTCAGGACACACACTCTCAGCCTAATCCGCCTCACTGGCTTCTGTCATTCCTCCTCTAAAATAGTTCACATTGCTTTCTTACTGAGAAAGACTGGATCGTGAGGGTATGAATACAGTGAAAAGGGGGAGGGAAGCCAGTTGCACCGAGGACAGCCCCGGCATAAAAAGCTCAACAAAACACACACACATTGTAGCAAGGCACACAAAAGCCCATACCTTGAACAAAACTTTGCTGGTCTGAAAGGTGCTTGGTATTTCTCCCATGTGCTTGAGGCAGCCCAGCGAAGCAAGCTCTCCCTCGTTCCCTCCCCCCCTTCAGGGAGGAGCTTCAGCCAGTGGAAGGAAAGAAAGGCTTCCCTTTGTCTCCTGCAGCTTGGCCAGGAAGTGAACTCTGGCTGCTCCCTTCCTCCCCCTGGGAGGAGGAGGGGGAGGAGCCTCAGCCAGTTTTTTACCAGACTCTCTCAATTGCACAGGAGAGGCTTGCCTATCTATCTCTCCTGTGCTATTGAGAGAGACTGGTAAAGCAAGTTGTGACATGGCAGCAGCAAGAGAATTGGAAAAGAAAGCAGAAAACAGCCAGAGCATTTTGGGCCAGATTGAGGCCCTCCAAGGGACTGATCTGGCCCGTGGGATGCATGTTTGACACCACTGGGCTAGAGTGTTGGGCTAGCAGCTAGGACACCCTGGTTTGAATCCTCACTCTTCCATGGAAGCTCCATAAGTGACCATGGGCCAGTCACTCTCTTCCAGCCTGCACTACCTCACAGGTTTGTTGTTGTGAGTATAAAATGGAGGAAGGGAGAAGAATATTGTAAGTCACTTTGGGTCATCGATGAGGGAAAAAGCAGGATATATATATATATAAAAACAGGAAAAATGGAAACCATGGGCACAAAGGGAAACTGCTACAGTATAGGGAAGTCTGAACACTATTTCATACAAAAGGATTTCATCCCCTAGGAAAAGACCAAAATTGCTGCAAAAATCTTTCCCACAAAGCTAGGTATGTTACTGTGCTTTAAATAAAAGAAGTCTATGCCATGATCCCTCCTATCGGTCTGGTACATTTTATCCCACCTTTACGTTTGTCAGTTTGGTGTAGTAGTTAAGTGCGTGGACTCTAATTTGGGAGAATCAGATTTGATTACCCACTCCTCCACGTGCAGCTGCTGGATGACCTTGGGCAAGCCATAGTTTTGCCCGAGCTGTTCTCTCAAGGACAGTTCTGGAAAGAGCTCTCTCAGCCCCACCTACCACACAGGGTTTTGTTGTGAGAACAAGTTGTTTCCACACTGTCTCTCCCTTTTCTGGCTGCTTTTATCAGGAGTCATTCAAGGCCAGGTGCGACTCCTCAACCTGCTGAGTCATCTAGGGACAGGTATAAATCCTCAATGGCTGAACATCCTACAGGGCTGTCAGCCCTGTTCCTGCAAAGCACACTGACGGCAGTCTGAGATTTCCCCATCTGCACCTGATGGAATCTTCACCTTGTCTGGTGGGTCTTTCTGCAGCATCTGAATGCTGGGGGCAGCTTCCTCTATCTTTTCCTCATCTGAGGAGGTGTTGGCAGGCAAGCCCACGACACATAGTAACTCTGGTAACATTGCTTGTGAGGGGAGAGAAGTGGCAGGTAATGAAGGCCGCTGGCAGGAGTTCCAAAGTCTACCAGCAACTAGACGAGAAAGCCTTTGCCCGTTCAAAGGCTGGGGGCAACCTATCTCCACTGGAAATCCCAACAACAAGCCAGAGGCTGGTACAAAGTCATCCTTCTTTGCAAAGTTACCATCCCCTTGACAGGGAAGGCACGCTCTGCCTATATTTGTGTAAGAAAAGTCATAATCTTTAACAGCCTGGAAATCATTAAGGCCAAAGGTGCTTTTCTATTCTTAGACTTATCTCTCCAAGCTGCAAATAACCCTCCGTAAGGATTCATGTTATCAAATACCAACTCAGAACAATGCGGGGAAAGAGCTACTAAGATTGCATGAGGGTTATTTGCTTTTATCTTGGAGAGATAGCAGATTGCTGCTGCTGCTGCATTGATCAGGAAGGAATTTCTCCTGCAGTTCGGTGTTTCACAGCCATGTGTTCCCCGATGAAAGCAACCAGACCTTTAGGGGAAACACTTGTAGGTGGGAGAAACCATTGGCTTCCGTTACTGCTCCCGGCCATTGAAAGAAAATAGAACCCAAATATGACAAGGGTTGTGTTAGATCGCCGCTAACAAAGAACCGGAGAGTGATTTCAACAATAGTGATCAGCTTTATTGTAGGTACGAACAAGCGCTTGAAAGAAGTCATAACCAGAACAACTTAACATTGGGAGCTAGGCTCCTTTGAAACATTCCCGGGCTAACGTAGCCACGCCTATTTACAATAAACAACCAATGAAAGTCCTTCCCCCACAGGGAATTGGTATAGTTCTGATTGGTCGCTGTTGTGGAGCGACCAATAGCGAGTTAGCTCGGAGGATCCTTCCTCTGACTCGAGTTTATCGTGGAGAGTTAATGCGGCGATTCATGTAAGCCTTTTCGAATACACCACAGGTTGCATGGTCCCCTTTGGCCACTGGGGGCTGGGGGGGTCAGGTTGCCAGATCCCGGTTGGGAAGCTCCTGGAGATTTGGAGATGGAGCCTGGGAAGAACAGGGGCCTCAGTGGGGGTACAATGCTATAGGGTCCACCTGCCAGTTTGGTGTAGTGGTTAAGAGTGCTGGACTCTAATCTGGGAGAACAGGGTTTGGTTCCCCACTCCTCCTCCACATTTAGCCAGCTGGGTGACCTTGGGTCAGTCACAAGTTCTCTCAGAGCTGTTCTCCCAAGGGCTGTTCTCTCAGAGCTCTCTCAGCCCCACCTACCTCACAGGGTGTCTGTTGTGGGAGGGGAAGGGAAAGGAGATTCTAAACTGCTCTGAGACTCTGAGTGAAGGACAGGGGATAAATCCAATCTCTTCTTCGTTTTCTTCGAAGCGTATATTCCAGGAGATCTTTAGGCCCCACCTGGAGGCTGGCAATCCCAGGCAAAGGTGTTTGTGGTAGGGTTTCCAGCTCTGAGTTGAGAAATTCCTGGATATTTGGGGGTGGATCCTAGGGAGGGTGGGGTTTGGGGATGGGTGGGACCTCAGCAGGGTGCTATGCATCCTCCAAAGCAGCCATTTTCTCCAGGTTAACTGATCTCTGTAGGCTGGATAGGGTTGCTAGACAATGGCTGGCAACCAGTGATAGATGAGGGGCAGGGACGTGAGGGGATGCCAGTATCACACTTGGCATGACATCACTTCTGGGGAAAACCAGAAGAAACATCACGTTGCTCTGGGGATCACCAGAAACTCTATGGTGGAAGCACAGTTTCCAGCAATTCCCAGAGCATTGTGACATCACTTCTGGTTTCCCTCAGAAGTGATGTCATGCTGTGTGTGTCCTGGCAACCCTACGTCTGGAGATCAGTTGTAATTCTGGGAGATCTCCAAGCCCTATGTGGAGTGTGGCAACCATTGGCCTGGGTCATACACCACAAGTAATGGGGGGGGACATTGTGTGGAGGAATTACATTTATTTTTCTTCTTGAGAATGCTGGTTCTTGCCAGCCATGATTTGAAAGTCTGTGTGGTTTAGTTAGTGTTGCCAGCCTCCAGGTGGGGCCTGGAGATCTCCCAGAATTACAACTGATCTCCAGACAATAGAGATGAATTCTCCTGCAGAAAATGGCATCGTACCCTCCTGAGGTCCCTCTCCTGACTCTACCCCCCAAACCTCCATGTATTTCCCAACCCAGGCATAATGGGCAGAAGAGTTCCCTCACGAATATGTGATTTTGAGTACAGGGGTGGCAGGAGGAAGGGAAGGGGGCATGCTTAACCCTTTCCCAGCTAGACATTTTTCTGCTCTAAATTATACATACTTTAAACAGCTTGACCCTCATGAGGGAATAAGCCACAACTTCTGTTCAACGAGGTGCTCAAACTGTTGTTTAATGTTATGCTTTGTGACAGGAAATTCATAAACCCCCTCCTCACATGTCAGGTACAAAGAGACAAAGAAGACGGTAACCTCTTGTTCTGGAAGCTGGTTGAGAGAGTATATGTGAAATGGACTTCTAATGCGAATGCAGAATAAACTGTAGCTCAAAAAAAAATTCGGGCAGCTCTCTTTACCATGTAGCGCTGACATTCATGTCTCTTATCAACCACCACTCTGTCAGGCTGCTGGAATCTGAGATTAGGAACTTGGTTCTTATCGTTCTGGCTACTCTATAAGAGCAACCCAGCATCCCCTTTTCATTTTTTAAAAAAGTCAAGATAAATAGGTTGCCATTTATTTCTTCTCAGCCCCTCCATAGTAAGTAGGGTTGCCAATCTCCAGGCGGCACCTGAAGATCCCCCTGCGATTATAATTTATCTCCAGACTACAGAGATCAGTTCTCGTGGAGAAAATGGCTGCTTTGGAGGGTGGGTTTTATGAGGTCCCTCTCCTTCCCAACCCCTGTCGTCCCCCGGCTCCCTCCCCAAAATCTCTAGGTATTCCTCAACCCTATGTGTTTTTAGGATTGCAGCCACACTCATGCTAGGTACCTCGATGTATTTTTTTACTCTTCTGCTGTTTAGGGCCCATTCTTTGTAGCACATCCTCAGGAACAAGTCATTTTTACAGTAGTATTTTAGAGAAACCGACATCGGCATAGGTAAGGTGTGTGAAATTGAGAATCCCCAGGGAGAAATTTATTCTTGGCAGTGGTATGAGTTATAGGGGGAAATTACAACTAGGGCTGCCACTCAGTTCAAGAGATTTTAGCAGATTACAATTGATGTGTTTTAACAATCTTGGCAGACGATTATTTTTGTACTGGATTTATTGTAGTAGGACTCTCGGCAGATCATATAAATTTTCGTTGGTGTTGTTCAGTCGCACAGTCAAGTCAAACTCTTTGCGACCCCATGGACCACATCATGCCAGGCCCTCCTGTCTTCCGTCATCCTCCAGAGTTTGCTCAACTTCATGTTCGTTGCCTCGATAACACTGTCTAACCATCTCATCCTTTGCCATCCCCTTCTTCTTTGACCTTCAGTCTTTCCCAGCATCAGGGTCTTCTCCAGTGCGTGCCCCCTTCTCATTTGGTGGCCAAAGTCTTTGAGCTTCAGCTTCAGGTTCTGGCCTTCCAGGGAACAGTCAGGGTTGACTTCTTTTAGGATTGACTGATTTGATCTCCTTGCAGTCCAGGGGACTCTCAAGAGTCTTCTCCAGCACCATAATTCGAAAGCATCTATTCTTCGGCGCTCGGTCTTCCTTATGGGCCAACTCTCATAGCCATACATTACTACTGGGAATACCACTGCTTTGACTATACAGACTTTTGTTGGCAGGGAGATGTCTTTACTTTTTATTATGCTGTCTAGGTTTGCCATCACGTTCCTCCCAAGGAGCCGGCATCTAAATACCCCCCAATAAATAAACAAACAAATAAAAAGCCAGACTTCCATTATATTTCGAATGAAGCTTTCAAATATTTGCATGCCTTTTTATTTGTCGGCCTAAATTCACAAACAACCAGATCTAAAGGCAGGTATCTAACCTGAAGACCTAGTGTGGTGTAGTGATTCAAGGTGTCAGACCAGGATCTGAAAATCCAGGTTTGAATCACCACGTGCCATGAAAGCTCGCTGGGTGACCTTGGGCCAGTCACGCTCTCTAAGCCTAACCTACCTCACAGGGTTGTTGTTAGTATAAAATGGAGAAGGATGTAAACTGCTTTGGGTCCCCATTGGGGAGAAAGGTGGGGTATGGATGAATTAAATAAACAAACAACTATGTTATTCCTGTGACAAGGCAGCAATCCATTTTGCAGAACTTGGGGCAGCAATTTCCATCGATTCCCTACCCCTGCTGCAGACCCTGATTTTGCTCCCTCTTTGGTGCCGGAGGGTCTGCTGGTCCCTGGGAACAAAGTCTCAGGATGGGGGGGGGGCCTCAGTGGACCATAGCGGGAGGAGGAAATGTGTTGGGTATTACAAGTTGAAAACACTCAGTATATCTGGGGTTAAATGTTTGTTTATGTTACTCACAGGAAGTCACATGTTTCTCATGTAACCAATGTTCTTTAGCTGTAGGATGCCCGGGAATTTTCTCTCTGATCTAGGGATTTGATTGGGACTAAAGTGTCAAGGTGTATTACCATTTTATGGCTTCTCTTCCCGTCTTTGTTTGGTGTTCTGAAGAAGAAGAAGAAGAGTAGCCATAATCTCTCCTCTTCTAGTTTTGTCTTTGTAGAGTAAGGATGTAGCCGATTATGCTCTGTTGTTATTTTCATCCCAGTTACCCTTCCCATGCTAGAATTTAGTAAAAACTTTATACTTTAATCACACATGGACTCTCAGTCTGAATTATTTTACTCTGGCTCTGCTGGGCTACCTTATCTCTGCTAAATACCCTTTTTTCAATATCTCACCATCACCCAACAAAATGGAAAGATCCTGCTCCACAGAGTCTACAGATGGTTAGACCCCATGCCAGTGTTTTCATTTGAGTTCAAATGTACTTTCATTTTGTATTATCAAATTGATAAACTTGTTCTGCACACAAGGTTAGGGTTGCTGGCTCTGGCTTGGGAAATCCCTGAAGTTTTGGGGGTGGAGGCTGCGGAATGATGTAGGGTTGCCAGCTCCGGGTTGGAAATACCTGGAGATTTTGGGGGTGGAGCCTGAGGAGGGTGGGGTTTGGGGAGGGGAGGGGCCTCAGTGTGTTATAATGCCATAGAGACCACCTTCCAAAGTGTTCATTTTCTCCAGGTGGACTGATCTTTGCAGTCTGGAGATCAATTGTAACACCAGAAGATCTCCAGCCACCACCTGGTGGTTGGTGATCCTAATTGTGGGATTTGGGGGCAGGGAGCGACCTCATCAGGGTAGAATACCGTAGACAACCCTCCAGGGAAACAGATTTCTGCAGTCTGGAGTACAATTATAATTCCAGGAGATCTCCAGGCCCCACCTGGAGGTTGGCAAGCAGTCTAGCCCAGGGTAGAAGGGCTAATTCTGGCCCAGGGAAGGCGGCTTTCAGTCCTGGTGAGTTGCATCTGGCCAGGGGAAGCTGCGTCCTGGCCTGGGCAAGTCACACCCAGCCTGGGGGAGGCAACTCTGGTGTTCATATCCTAGCAAAACCTGCCTATGGCAGGTGTTAAATAATTTAGCCAGTACAGAAATGAATGAATAATCTCTACGTTTGCCTTGACTAGGTTTGAATTTTGCATGATTGCATTTCGCCCTGTGTTTCCTGCATTTCATGGTCCCTTGACGTTACTTACTCACTTACATCTGAAAAAAAGACACTGTTGGGGAGCAGGGATCTGACTTGGTTGTCAGTGGTAACGAGCCGTGTTCCCTCTAAGCTGAGTTAGGGTGAGCTAGCCCACAGTTTTTCAGCCTCCGGCTCACACCTTTTGTCTTCGCTCAGGAAGGAGGGCTCCAGAGCAAACTAATGTATGCAGTAGCCGAATCGCTCACTCACCGCTTTAATGCCAGCAGCTCACAAAGTAGAATTTTTGCTCACAAGACTCCACAGCTTAGAGGGAAAATTGTTAACGAGTCATTTGTCCTATTCGTGTGTAGCAGCAGAATAAAATAGGAATCCAATGGCCTTTCAAGGATTAAGAAGATCTATCCAGCAGAGGCTTTCATGAACCAGAGCTGTCTTCATTAGATGCATGAAACATACGTCCATACGGTCAATGGATTTCTGTTAAATATATTGTTTATTTTAATTTTAATTTAGTATGTTTTTTGTCGCACCTTTCCTCCAAGGAACTCAAGGCGGCATACCTCAGTCTCCAACTCCTCCATTTCCCCCTCACAGCAACAACTCTGTGAAGGGGGTTTGGCTGAGAGGATGTGTCTGGCCCAAGGTCACTCAGCAAGCTTTCCATGGCGGAGTGAGGATCTGAACCTGGGTCTCACAGATCCTAGTCTCATGGTCAGAGCATAGAGTTTTTGGGCAAATGCTGGAGTGTCACCCAACAAGATGATGTCACTTCCAGGTTGTGCCGGCCGGCCGTGGAATCTTCACACTGGGAATGCTGATCACACCCCCTCATTTCACCTGCCATATTCCTCCTGCTGTCCAACTGAGATACAGCAGGGGATGGTGGCAGAGGAGGGGGATTTCCTGCCACCATCGGCCAACTGTCAACCATAACACCCTCACCTTCCCTCTTCAAAGTGTTCCTCCTGGGCACCACCCCCAGATCTCTAGGAATTTCTCGCCCCAGAGTTGGTACCTGTTAAGTCGCTCGCTTAACAAAGCAGTCAGAGAGTGATTCAGCAAGAACACAGCTTTATTCTTCAACTCGAACACAACTCCAACACGGATCAACATCAAATAGCCAGAACAGAACGGTTCAGCTTTTACATTGCAGTTGTCCTGCTTTTAAACATTCCCGGCTAATATAGCCGCGCCCACTGTACAATTACCAACCAATGAGGTTGTTACCAATAAAGGCCAATCACAAGTGTTCCCACTTAGGGAGCTTGCTGTGAAGTGATTGGATGTTAGTTCCTGGGCTAGTAGCCTGATTGGATGTATTTGGATCTTAGCCCAGGACGAAGCTCAACATGGCAATTTAAATTAGATGTTTCACAACACTATGCATTCAATAGGCAGCTCATTGAATACATTACAGTAACCCTCTGCAGTCTTCCTGTATCTATGGCTGCCGGCATAGGCTGCAAATAATGTGCCCAGTCCCCCACCTCCCAAAATACCACTTTATCGAGCAGGAAACATTTTGGTCTCTACAAGTGTCTGAACTAGATAACCCCAGGCGGAGGGCACCGCTGCTCTCGCCCTCCCCGTCTGCTTGCTGCAGCTTATCAGCAGTGGCAAATGTTTTAATGACTGGCTCAGTGGCAGTAAACTGTGTAGTTGGATAACCTCTCTGACCTCAGCCGTGGTGTGTATTAGAAAACCTTGCCTTTAGCCCATTACTTTGCTGTGAAGGAGAACTTCTCCCTGAGGGTATTGGTTCTTTGAGTCGATAGTCTATATTTGCTACTCAGCTGGGGCACCTTCCATATACAGAAAAGGAAGTTGTGTGGCCTGTGGCCTGTACTACAACATATAGTTTGCTGTGGGTTGGATCCTATTGTGTAATTTTGCATAATTTAATGTGTCACGTTAACACTTGCGCTTTGCTTCTGGTTTTGGACTTCTGACTGGTTCTACAACCCAAGTCCTATTTCATTGTTTATTGAATGTCCCATCTTATTGATTGATTGACTCACTCCTCCTTGAGTCCCAGTGACAAAGGAGGATTGTAAATAAAATACTTAAAAATAAATAAATAGAGTATACTGTCCCTCAAGAACTTTGCATCTGTTCTGTCCAGAAGTAAATTTATGCACAAATCCATTCTGCTCTCAAATGTTAGTAAGCTGAGGACCTCTATTTTGATTTATAAAATGTTTGTGGATTCTCCTCAGCTTACCCTTCCTTTGGTGGTATGCACCATGTGCCGGACCCCCCCTTATCAAAGGGCACATGGTAAGGCATGCATACCACATGGAGGGCCCTGTCAACTTCTCAGGGTAGGCACAGACTTGCACAGGCAACTCCTGGGAACATTTCAGGAGATAGAACCTGGAGAGAGGAAGTGTTGCTGACGCCATGATGTCACTTCTGGCTGAGCATCCAGAAATGACATCACAGCATCTGTATCATTGTCCCGCTAGCCCACTTCTCTCCCACTGCTCAGCAAGTGAGTATGGGGAATGGAACAGGGCGCAGGCAACTAATCAGCCTATCATCAAGAGGGCAGTTGAATCTGTAGGGCCAAAACTCAAAAGGCCCTGCCCCCAAGTTCTAATCAGTCTCATCTTTTGATTGGATGGGACTTAATGCTGAAAAGAAGAAACTTCCTTATTGGTTAATAGCTTCCAACTGAGATGAACAGAAATGGGGTCGAGAAAAAGGTTCAGAGCTCCTCACAGAAATAAGAAATGACTTCTGTTAATCAGTTGAGAACTGCTATTCACTATTGTGGTCTGTGGATGCACAGTGGAATCTCCCAGTCTCTGTGGTTATTTGCCACACTGGGGGACTGCCTGTGCACTGGATACTTGCCAGGGCTGTTTTGGGTCATGAGAATGGGGGGGGCAGCTGAAGTCCCTCCTCCTGCTGTGCCATGGCCCTGATCCAAATTGAGCCCTGCAGCCGGCCCCGTAGCCAGGATTCTGTAGCTTGTGGGGCAGACTTTTTTCTGTCTGTACACAACTGTACTTTTAAGAGCAGGCCCCATTTTCTATACAGGGAACACCTTCTGATTTCCTGTTACACCCCTTACACAGAGATTCCTCCCCCCACAGTCAGCAAACACGGACCCTTGCTTCCTGCAATTGATACCCACAAAACCCCACCTCCACCTTTAAACAACTGTTTACAAATAATTTTTCTGGATAAATTCCTATGTGGCTGTGCTTTTAAGAGAGGGGGCAGCGCCCCGAATAACTCCACTGTAGCTACGGGCCTGTGCTGTAGCACTTCATGTGTTACATATGAGGTCCAGTTGGGACCTAAGAGAGCTTGCCAACTTCCATGCGAGACCTGGAGATCTCCCAGAATTACAGCTGATCTTCAGACAACAGAGATCAGTCCCCCTGGAGAAAAATGGCTGCTTTGGAAAGTGACATTACACTCTGCTGAGATTTCTCGCGTCCCCAAAGCCAACCTTCCCCAGGCTCCACCCCCAAATCTCCAGGAATTTCCAAACCGAGAGTTGGTAACCCAGCCTGAAAACAAACTGTCTTCACATTAGTGAGATGGGAATGAGACCAGCTCACCCTGTATCCTTACAAAGGACTTACAGACCCCTGGAGTATCCTTGTGAACACATCATTACATGAAGCTGCCTTATATTGAATCAGACCCTGGGCCCATCAGGGTCGGTACTGTCTACCCAGATTGGCAGTGGCTCTTCAGGTTCTCAAGCAGAGGTCTTTCATATCACCTAGTATCTGGTCCTTTTGACTGGAGATGCAGGGGATTGAACCTGGGACCTCCTGCATGCCAAGCAGATGCTCTACCGTTGAGCCACAGCCTCTCCCCGCAGCCCCTATCTACTTGGACCCCAGTTTGAGAGATGTTCAGGTTCTATTGTCCCTGGGAAAATAAGAGTTGTGGATGTAGAAGTATCATTATTCTTTAAAAGGAGAAGTTGCTTCAAACTCTCTGCTGTCTTTCAGAACTGAAAACCCAGTCTTATGAAAGAGACTGAAAGACAGAAAGCGTGCCAACCTGACATGTACCCAGGAGACTGTGAGAACGGGCACAGTCCCAGCATGAGATGAATGACAATTCCATTCCGTCCCCAAGGCCGTCCAGTTGACGGGAGAACCACGTGAACCCTAGCTTTGACCCGAGACAGAAGCCTTGGCAGAAAGCAGCATTCTGGATGGATTCAACTATGAAGAAAACTATTGTTGGAAAAAGAGCAATTAAAAAGTGCGAACACATGAAGCGGCCTTTTACTGAGCCAGACCGGTCAGCTGTCTAGCTTAGTACTGTCTGGACTGACTGGCAGCCACTCTTCCAAATTTCATGAGACAATACAGTCACCAGATAAAGTAGCAAAATGTTATTAAAATGTTTCAGGGAACTGCTGGAGATGCAAGGAAAATATTGGATCCTATTTTCACATTTGGTGGAGGTGTGAGAAGCTGGCTAAATTTTGGAAATCTATACAGAAACTAATAGTAGAAATAGTAGAAATAGATCTGAAGCTAGATCCAGAAATAGATCTGCTTAATATGTTGCCAGAAGGGATTAAATATAACGATTTGTGTGTGATACTGTATATACTCACTATTTCCAGAATTCTCTTAGCTAAATGCTGGAAATCAGAAAAAAGACCAGGTAGAGAAGAGTTGATTACAAAAATTATGGAAATTAAAGAAATGGATAAACTAAATATGATACTGTTGGCAAAAGATGAAAATGTGTTTTAAAAAAGATGGCAGAAACTAGATAGATGGATGGAAAAAATGTGTAAAGAATCTCCAAAGAATACTCTGTATTAATAATTCTTATTTTTGTAATTTTGTTTTGGAAAATAAATAAATTATTCCCCCCCCCCCCAAAAAAAACACAAATTTCATGAGACAATATTTCCCCTGTCCTACCTGAGATACTTTACTGGAGATGCTGGGGAATTAAATCTAGAAACTTCTGCATGCAAACTATGCCAATGGCGTGGTTATCTCCCCAGCACGAAGGTAGGTGGGATTTCTTTGCCCTGTCTAGCACAGAAGAGATCATTGTTGGAACTTTACAAGCTGCAGCTGACATATGGCAACTCCATCATGGGGTTTTCAAAGCAAGAGACATTCAGAGGTGGTTTGCCATTGCCTGCTTCTGGGTAGCAACCCTGGACTTCCTTGGTGGTCTCCCATCCAGATACTAACCAGGGCCGACCCTGCTTAGCTTCTGAGATCTGATGTGATCTCCTCCACCTGGAAAGAGCACTGCTTGACCTGCCCAGTTCTCATGCAGAAACAGGTCCTTCTACTGTAGATGTTTGGCCTTCGTCTAGGTACATGACAGAAAACGCTGCTATCGTTTTTGCATTGGCCCAACAGATTACTTTTTCTTTGGATCTCTGTCGGCTGAGCGTAACATTGATGTGGGCACTAAACACATGGAGGTTTGTGCCACAATAAGCACGATAATGGTTAAGTCACTGCGTGCTACAATACACGAACACAGCTACCCCTGTCAAATTCCTCCTCGAAGGCAGGTTTGTTTACGATCCATGCAATGAACGAGTTTATATATGGTGCTTGGAAAGGGAATGCCTTGCTTGGGGAAGAGACGGCGATGGCTTATAAAGTAGTTATAAAGAAGGTCCCACGGTGGGAAGAACACAAAATTTGCCATCTTAGAGCACAGTCATTCCAGTCCCCATATTGCTGTTGAAAGGGAGTGACGTGGGACACTGCTCTTCTACAGCTTCCAAATGACAAAACGCCTCTCCCTTGCCAAGAGCCCCCCCACAGACGGCCACTCCTTCCCAGAATGCCCCTTCGTTGCCCGATAAGTGTTCCCATCCCACGGCTTCGTTCCCTTCATTCCAATGCAACCTTTGCCCTTTGTCGCGAACGATCTCTCCTCAATTCCATCCATTGCCAAGGCAAGGCGCCCAGAGAAATATTCTCTTTCGCTGCACCCGAGCGGTCAAACTTCCTTTCCCGAAGACTCACTGAAGCCCAACGAAGCAACGCAAAGATCTTTTTTTTTTTTAAGTGGGTTGGCTTTTTTAATAAGCAGGGTTTCAATCTGTCCTCCTCCATTCATCCACCAGTGCTGGCATTTATTTCATGAGAAAGTATTTGATTTCCCCCCTCAAAGGCTGTTAGTGCCTGCTGCCCTTGGAGAAATCGTGGGCTGCGCATTTCAATCAGGGTCAGATCACATGAGGGTGTGTTGGAGAGCTTTGGAGAGCGAGGACAATTGCAATAGCCATGCCTGTTTGAAATTAAGCTCCTCTGAGGGCAGGTAATAGTCCTGCGACCTGGGAATGCCCTGCATAACTGATTGAGCCAATGGCACCCATTACAAAAATGTGGTTTACTTGCCCTAAAAGGGGGACAAACTGCCTTAATGTGAAAATATAAACTGCCCTGTACCCAACGCACTGAGCAAGCGATATTTTTCATCGCATATATGCCCCACAACAACCTTGTGTATTGGGCCACAGTTATCTCCGTTTTATAGGTTGGGCAGTGCAGGAGTTAATATTCTGGGTGTTATCTGCTTCCAGTCAGGAGGCATGTGCCACCCACACGCAGAAAGCAATGCTCCCACATCTCCGCACAGGCATTGTGCTTGGGGCGAAGCATGCTTCCCATTGTAACTGAGAAAAGATGTTGTCTCGGCTGTCGAAAGCAAGGATTTACACAGACAAATTGATCAAGGAATGAGAAACCCGAGTGAGAACAATCACTGGCTACAAATACCACGCGAGAAGCTCTTTGCTTGAAGTAAAGATTCCAGGCTGGATGCGGCCCCGGCAAGGTGCTGGTTTTGCAGCATAACTGAGGCAGTTCAAACTGCTCCTCTCCTCCGTCTCTGTTATGGAGAAAATGGGCCTGATGAACCTCCATCTCTTCAGAAATGGGTAGTTAAATTGGTGAGGGGAGGGTGGCGGCTACAAGCATAGACGGCTTCAAAAGGGAATTAGATAAGCATATGGAGCAGAGGTCCATCAGTGGCTATTAGCCACAAGGTATAGATAGGGACTCTGTGGCAAGTGATGCTCTGTCTTCTCGGTGCTTGGGGGGGTCAACAGTGGGAGGGCTTCTAATGTCCTGGCCCCACTGGTGGACCTCCTGAGGGCACCTGGTATTTCTGGCCACTGTGTGATACAGAGTGTTGGACCGGATGGGCCTTTGGCCTGATCCAACATTGGCGTCTCTTATGTTCTTATGAGGGTGTGACACAGCCCCATAGCCAGAAAATTTGGGGGTGTGTGTGTGGACGGACCAGAAGTAGTAGGATGATTTCCCTTTCCTTCCCCAGCCTCCCTGCCGCTGCCGGGGCTGGGGAAGAGAGAAGGCATACCTTCACTTTCTTTCTTTCCTTCCCCAACCCCGTCCCCTACGGCAGCAGGAAGGCTGGGGAACGAAAGGGATGCTGCCCTGCCGCTTCTGGTCAGTTTCACTCCCCCCCCATCAGCGGTTAGGTTTAGGCAGGGAGTAAAACTGGCCAGAAGCCACAGGGCGGCTTCCCTGGAAGAACTGGTGAGGCCGTGGAGGGGCAGGGGTAAGTGGCGTGGTGCACTGGGGTGGGGTGGTCTGGGATCCTCCCAGGGTAGAGCACAGCTCATTCATGGTGGGGCTCTGCCCCCAAATGCCCACCATGGCTACGGGCCTGGTGTCACATGATGCCTAAGTCTTCCTCACTTTCCACAAGTGAAAGCCAACCAAACAAGGTGGGAAAAGTGAAAGGAAAATAACACAAGCAGCTTTCGGTCCCCACTGTGGAGAAAGGCATGGTATAAATCAGGGGTGGCCAAACTGTGGCTTGGGAGCCACATGCAGCTCTTTCACATGTATTGTGTGGCTCCCGGCAGGGCAACTGGAGAAGCTAAATATCATTAGCAAACAAATACCATTGGACAAATAGATATCATTATCAATATTTGCTTTTACCTCTTTTGTTATTTTTGGCAGTCACATTTAATGTTAAGAAAAAGTAAATTTGCCTATTTCCCAGTAAAAATGTATAATATCTGTTCATGTCTCGTGGCTCTCAAACATCTGAAGTTTATTCTATGTGGCTCCTACATTAAGCAAGTTTGGCCTCCCCTGGTATAAATGAAGTAAATACATATCGTTATGCAGATTTCTCAATTACACATTATTAGGGAGGTGCAGGGGAAACCGTGGGCCCATGTGATTCAGACCTCTCTGTCACCTTAATTTGAAAATATAGACTTGCCCAGAATCCTGGGCAAGCAATGTTTTTCATCTCATGAATCCTCATAACAACCCTGTGAGGCAGGCCGGTCACTCACCACCATTTCACGGACTGGGAAGTGGGTGGGCGTTGGTATGATTAGGGTTTGCCCTTCAGCTAGCTAGCTGCGTCATGCTTGGGACCAGTTCTAAGAACACTGTTGCTCCACAGGATGTGATCGTCAGCACCTCACATGAAGCACCGATTCACCATTCTGCATTAAACAGACTTTCAGAGGGCTGTGTGTCAATAAAAAGCCCATTCCCAACCTGTCGCACTTCAGAGTAGTGGTCCTTCAACTCACTGAATGGGCGCTTTAGGTGGATCACGGGCCTCCATAAATCTCTCTCTCTCTTTTCCCCCCCTGCTTTTGGAAGGATCTGTTACTAGTGCATCATCTGCAGACAACAGGGGTGCCACATGACTTGCCTCTTTTTGCATGCTTACTAAGAAAGCAACAGCAGCAGCATAGTGACATGAGATCACTCCATGGAGAAGATTCCATTTTAGCAAAGGCAAGTATCTTCCGGTCATGTGACCACAAAGTAACATTATTCCCTGTCACAGGTGGTTCCCATGGTCCAGTTCAGCTGCTCCTCCAGTGTCCCCTCCTTAAGTATACCTCTTTCTCCTATGTAAGTGAATGGCTGCCATTCATTCTTACGTGTGTGGGGGGGAGGAGACGGCTCAGTATTACAATGAGGGCAAAACTGCCCTTTCACCCTCCACGGAGGGCAAATTGCCCTCACTGACAAGGTCTCCACATGAGGCCCATCTTCTCAGATTCATTGTAATACACAAGATCTCCTTCTGCATGTGCGTGCATACCCTCTTGAGCAAGGCATTTTCCTATTACTTAACTGCAGCCACATTAAACTCCACCTGGGCAAATGTGCCACGTAGTAGATAACACAGCACTGGCTACAGAGGTATATAACAGAGCACTGAGTTGTTTTAAAAATCAAAATAGTTTATTGCTCTTTTTTCTTTTTTTTTGTAAAAATGTACTTAACTTACACGGTCTTGTTTTCTTTTCACTTCATCAGCTGTTGTACCATGAGGCATCAAAAGTGTCACATTTTAAAAACCCTTTTGTTCAAGTGTGTAACACCGCTTTAAAACTCTGATCTGTATCCTGACGTTCTCCTAAGCACCGTGGGCCCCGTGACTCCACATGCTGCTTAGCTTTTATATAAATACTGTAGGATTTTTCTAGACTTTGCAGCATTATAACAAAAGATCTATCAAAGTAGACAATATGTTCAGTATTCCTCTTTTTTTTTTCCTTCTTTTTTTTTGCATTTAAAAATATACCTAAACTTTGAGATAACAGAGTAATAATTACAATAAGAAAAATTTAACAGTGCGTTGACTAAAGGAATATTCTGCTGTCCTTAAAGCCAATATTCCCTTTTTGCATGTCAAAAGTGATTTAGCACTTACTTAGCGACTCCCCCCTCCCCACCTACATACAATAATTTAGTTGAGAAATTAAAGAAGGCAGATGTTCCATCCGCAATTCACAGCTCGTGCGAATAAAAAGATCACAATAAATATTAAAATAGGTTCTTTTTTTTTCTCTGTAAGGCATCTCTGAGTATTACAAAGGTTTTTCTTTTAATACAACAACAACAACAAAAGGTTTGCATTTTTTTTTTCCATTTCTGTATTCTCCGAGTACCTTGTGTGTTGAGGGGTTAAGTAACCAGACGATAGAACTTGATCGGCTAAGGGATATACAGAGAAGTTTTAAAAAACAGGAGTGAGAAAAAAAGATAGGCAATGGAAGTAGACTGCTATTAAGTGTGCAAGAACCTGTAGTTTTCACGTTGTGAAGTCATTTTCAGTCCATCTTTGCAACATTATTTGTCTTGATAAAAAAAAAAAAATAGCCCATTGCTGCATGTGTAAGTCTTTCTGCAAGGACTTAAAAACTTGTCTGTAACACTATAAATAGCTTAGGTATTGATATGCATTCCTAATAAGGTTGGTTTTTAAAAGCTTTTAATTTTTTATTTCATTTTTTTTGCTTCCTTTGTTGTTCCACAGAAATTTCTTATTTTTTTCTTCCTTTTCCTTTTTTTTTTTTTACACCTTCCCATTCCATCACAGAAGGAAAGAAAATAACAGTCTTCCCAGAAAAGAAGAGGATTCCAGGCCAGGCCTCTACTGCATACGATCTGGCTGCAGCTGCGTAGGCTGGTACTGCACGAAGGCTGTTGGGGGCGCTACCGTCGGGTTGCCAGATGTGAGAGGTTGTTGAACTGCGCCCGTGTAGCCGTACCCCATGAAGCCAGCAGCGGGGGAAGCGGCATACGGGTACTGGTCATAGGCAGCTGTGGTGAACTGTGTATAGGCTTGGCTTGCGGTCGTGTAGTCTATATATGGAGATGTGATGGACTGGACAGGCGTCGGGATGACCACGCTGGGCTGGACGATCGCTTGAGGGTAGATAAAGTGATGCGTGAGCCTGTAGGGTTGTTAAAAAAAAAGAAGATATTGTTAGATTACTTTTCCAAAGATGGAAGAATCGCTGGGGCACTTTATACCATGTTTGTGCAACAAGATCTAGAGGCGTTCCACAGGAAAGCAAAAACAAACACTGAAGGTTTTAAACCCAGCTACGGAAATTGCGGAATGCTTAGCTATAAATTCTTAAGAGTATAAGGACTCGCCTACTTCAGCGTTCTACTGCCAGCCCTGCCAAAGTAAATGCTTTCTGAATACTCACAAATCAGTAGAATGATAAGCCATGCTATGTATATTTATTACTTGAGGTATTATGTGTGCTGCTTCCTAACAAAGGACTCACAACAGCCAGTATTGGGGCAGCAGAAACTTATACTGGATCCAGCACTACTACTAGAGAAGCAAGTGAATGCAGCTGCATAAAAGAAGGCATTCTACCAGCTTCTTTAAGATGGCCCCCTACCTTGACTCAACTGACTTGGCTGTGTGGATCCAGGGTATGTTTACCTTGAGGCTAGATTACTGTAATGCACTCTACATGGGTCTGCCCTTAAAGTCAACCTGGAAGCTGCAGTTAGCGCAGAGCACTGCAGCCAGCGTGGTACAGTGGTCAAGAGAGGTAGACTCTAATCTGGAGATCCAGGTTTGATTCCCCACTGCTCCAGATGAAGCCAGCTCAGTTCAGCTGCTCCTCAGTGACCTTGGGTCAGTCACAGTTCTCTCAGCCCCACCTACTTCACAGGGTGTCCATTGTGGGAAAGGAAGGGAAGGCAATTGTAAGCTGCTCTGAGACTCCTTTGGGTAGTCAAGACTGGGGTATAAAACCACGACCACCACCTCCTCCTCCTCTTCTGTCAACCACCAGGAGAAACATGCATGTCACACCTGTTCTGCAGATACTCTACTGACCAGTCACTGAGTTCAAGGTTCTGATTTGTCACCTACAAAGCCCTGAATGGCTGTGGGACCCACATACTTGCAGGACCACCTCTCCCACTATGCTTATCGGAGGAAAGCCTTCTAAAGATACCCCCCTGCAAATGTGTAAAATTATTAGCTGCCTGTTCGACATGCTTTCTCAGCAGTGTCTTCCACCTTCTGACATGGCCTGCCTGAGGAAGTTAGGGAAGCTTCCACACTTCTGTCTTTCTGCGTAATGTGCAAAACCATCATGTTCAAGAGGACAAGGCTCCCTCTAAGAGGACATTTTTAAAGAGATTAGAACTGTAGTAGAATGAACAGCATGGGAGGACACCTTTATAATGGAATAGTCTGCTGCAATACTTATTGTAGGTATCCTTTGACTGCCTTGCCTTTACCTTTTAATCTGCTTCCTGAGTTACAAGTTTACCTGCCTCGGTTTGTCGTTTGCATTGTTTCCTAATTCTGAAATCTTAGTCCCATTGCATTGTTCACTGGTTGTTTATTTCCTGTAACCCACCTAGAGTATCAGCAAGAAAGGCGGACTAATAATAAAGAAACTGTGACACAGTTTGGCTCTTCGGTGATAAATTTTTTTTAAATGTTGCTGACCCTTGCTCTCTCATGACAGCCAAAGGTCAGTTCTGGAAGGCAGTGAACACATGGTTGTCTTAGAAGTTACCAGTATGCATCTCCTCTGTTTGCAGACTGTCAAGAAAGGGTTTATGCGGCCCGTTCCTAGGTAACTTATCCACACAACACCTTCCCCTTTCCAGAAAGGATGCCAGAGTGACCCAATTGTGGCAGTAGACAAACACCACAGGAAGCCATTTCAGGGTAAGAAACCAGATCAGGCCTGGTCACTTTATCGTGGCCCCCATCGGTGTTCCCTCTAAGCTGAGTTAGTGTGAGCTAGCTCACAGTTTTTTAGCCTCTGGCTCACACATTTTTGTCTCCGCTCAGGAAGGATGGCTACAGAGCAGACTGATTTATGCAGCAGCCAAATCGCTCGCTCACAACTTTAATGCCGGTGGCTCACAAAGTAGAATTTTTGCTCACAAGACTCCACAGCTTAGAGGGAACATTGGCCCCCATCCATTAGGTCTAAATTATGGATCTAGCTGCCAAAGACTGGCCTATTTCTTAAGTGTCTCTCCACACCTTCCATGTAGCTCATTAATGTGCTGAAAAAACTGGTTAACATTCACCCTTTTCAATCTTTGTTTACCACATAACACATTACACACAATCTTACCAATACATGTAAGCCATTTTTTTTCCTAAAAGGAGCAATTTATGTATTTTCGGCTTCAATACAGGTATACCAGAACCCTAAGAGTTTTGGTATGCATGTACCCTGGCTGAAAATACACACATTGCCCCCTTTCAGGAAAAAAAAGGTGAAAAGGATGTATCAGAAGGATCGTGGTAAAACGCAATGACTGAAAAGGGCTACTATGGTCCCTGCCACACGGCAGAAAAAACAACGGGCAAAGTGCGGCTAATCAGAGCCGCACCAAAATAGAGACGCCGTGGCAGGATCCCACGGATCCCGTGAGCCGCAGCGCCATTGCTCCCCGGCACGATCAGATGCCGGGGAGGAAGCCATGGTCGGGAGGGGGAGGCTGCTGAACTGCGCATGTGTGAGCATGCGCAGTTGGGCCAGGAGCCGGGGATGCGCCGGCGGAAGGACGTGCCGGCGATCCCACGGCCGGCCTTGATGCGGCCCTGCCGGAAGAACCACCTCGGTAGGTGGTTTATTTTTGCTGTGGCGTTTTGGGCGGAAGGGCCAGATCGGGGACGGGTGCGCAACGCTTCCCAGATGTTGCGGTGGGATCGCGCCCGTTTGCTGCGCCCCCGATCCGTCCCTCTCCTGGCCCAAAACCTCTCGTGTGACCGGGGCCTATTTCATGCTAGCACTGGCCAGGATCAAAAACGAAAAGTGCTGCCATGGGAACCTTCCAGAGAGATAGCCCTTGCTACGATATTGGCATGAAGAATCTACCCTGGCCCAGGATTCCCGGGGAAAGCCATCTTCAGCTTCCTCTGTACAGTGAATGTAACATGTAGACTGGGCTTATCAGGCCCTGGCCACATGCGCTCCGAGGGGTTGCCAGCTGTGTAGACCGTCCCTTCTACCCTGACAAGTCCAGAACACTGTGGTCCCTGGACAGTCAGCAGAAACTTTTCGTCTGCTTTCAACAACAGCCTTGTCAGAATTCCAGATGAACAGTGTAACAAGTTTCAGGCTCTTTGTTGCCTCTGATTTTTCTGCCAGAGCCTCCCTGGAGTGGGCCTTGGCAAAAATGCATGGTGGTAGCTTCTAGCTGAAGTACCTCAACAAAACAGGAGTTATTGTCAAAACGGAGCCATCTGCCCCACCTCAACACGACAGTGAGGCAATTCCATCAAAGCTCTTATCAGAAAGAATCCTGCTATGTACTGATCATTTTCTTCTGGTTACAATCAAAGAAAAAGCCTTTCAAGTTTATTTAACATTCCAGCATGTTGTCACTGACTCTGTGTTTAAACCTGTATTACCACAATACAGCTAGCTTTTTTTGTGTGTGTGTTTTTATTTGGGGGGGGGGGTGCAGTAACTATGGGACGTTTGTTGTAAAACACGAAATGCTTATCCTGTTTATTCTCCTCTCCCACTCCCTATTCATATTTCCCTGAAGTTACCATGTAAACACCCTCCCCACTTCTCTGACAGGCTGAAACTTGTTCTGGTTTCAGCTGATGATGAATCTATCTGGAACCCTGGACAAAAAAGACACCGGCTGAGTCTGACCAAAGTTAACCTCTTAGGAGTATAAAGATTTTTCGACAGGGAAAGAAAAATGTCTCTGAAACTTCTGTTTGGCTGGAGTTGTCAACATGCTTCATTTGTTCAAGAGATCCTCTTTGGTACTGAGACAAAACATGTCTATTGTTTATGTGTACTTATTCCTCTGTTTTAATTAACGAGGGCTCAAGCTCAAAGATCCAGAAAAGTGGTAGGCGACCTTTTTTTGGCCCAAGTGCTGGGATGGGGAAGCAAAGTGTTCCTGTAAATATGTCAGTGTGCCAACAACCAAAATAGTGGTAGTGGGTGAGGAGGGGAACCAGAGAGTTGGAGCAAACCAAACCCAGCAGCATGGCCAACATTTCAGGGATTCTCTTTGGACTCAGCTGTTCAGGTCTGAGAGGCGATTGGGGGGGGGGGCACAGGCCGTGGCTTTGCCTTCCCCTTGTGCCACTAGCCCCAGCAGTGCCTCGGTTGCTTGGGAGGACATCTGGCCCTGGCTGGCAAGCAAAATGGCCTGTGGTGCCACATGCATGCCACGGAGACCTCACTGTTGACTGAAAAGATGCACTGCCTTCATTAGGACCACGTGCGACATTTTTATTCCGCCCTTCCTCCCAGTCGCTTCACAGCTCTCCCCTCCTCCATTTTATCCTAACGCATTTTGTGAGGTAGGTTAGGCCAGTCTCTCTCAGCCTAAGAGCTGGATTTCAACCTCCGTATCCTCCGGTCCTAGGGCACACCACAGTGGCTCTGCCCTGTTTTCAAAGATTAATTTGTTAAATCAACCAATCAAAACCTATTATATTAGTCAAAGAAACACTCTCAAGTAAGGGGGCAGCAGAGTTTTATCACTCTTTTTTTTTTTTTAAATGAAACTACCTTTTCTACCACTATTTACAAACACTGAAAGGGGCTGCAGCCATCTTCGAGGAAGTATTCCCGCATCTGTTGCACATAGGAGCGCACAGATCAAGGGGTAGCCATGTCTGTCTGTAGCGGTACAAAAGAGCAAGAGCCCACTAGCACCTTAAAGACTAATGAAATTTGTGGCAGGGTATGCACTTCCTGAAGAAGTGAGCAGTGACGCTCAAAAGCTCATACCCTGCCACAAATTTTGTTAGTCTTTAAGGTGCTACTGGACTCTTGCTCTTTTCTACCACTATAGGAGAGAGTGTCTCTTTTAAAATGGCACCTTTGCCAATGTGCAGATACCATACAAAAATCAAGTTACTGCTCTTGGTCGTGAAGTTTCAAACAATTAAAAACTCACACAACTAAATCCATTAAGACTGCTGCACTCGGGTGACATCTGTACGCATTCCTTCTCCTGGGCGCCCCATTCTCTCCTGCCTATATTTTTATACATACTCTTTGTGGTTATTTGTACGTCGCATACAGTTAGGCAAAAGTGGAAATCACTAATTGGAGCCTAAGTCACTTTACCCACTGCGCTGAGATGGAATTTAATTATAGCGAAGCCATCTCTGACATTTTAATAAGCTACAGTGCAGAAGCAACCCACATCCTCTCTTGCTAGCTATTCTAGACTATTTCTCCACATATTCCAAACATGATAATTATGTCTGACATAGAAAGGATCTATCCAGAAATGTAAATTTGGTGGAAGAAAGCCTATTCTGAAATGTGGGGTTGGGGGAATGAAGCATATCCAAAGCTCTAATTTTGGCTAAAGCCGGGATTTAGAATTGAGAAGAACCAGTGACAATGGAAGAATCTTCTCTGTGACCCAGGGTTACTAGACGTCCTCTTTTTTTGGCATCCATCCTCTTTTGGGCTCTTTAAAAAAAAAAAAAAAAAACCTGATGAAAATGTCCTCTTTTTGGGTTGGAAGGTTAGAAATATTCCTAGTTAGTAGCAAGTATCACAGCTTAAATAGTAGGGGTATTTAAAATGTAATTTGTCATAACGATCACTAGTTTGAAGTAGTCAGTCAGGAAAGATGGCCTCTGTGTTGCTTTTCAAAATATGGTAACCCTATGGGACCCCTTTTTAGGCATGTTTCCTTCCAGCAATAGTGGTCAATTTCACTTGCTGCCCCCCAAAGGGGGGGGGGGGGGGGGGGAGACTGGCTGGGCAATATGGGGGCTGGTTTCCAACAAGGCATCTCAGAACCCTTCCTGTGTATGTGGTGGCGGCGGCCATATGGCCCTCAGAAGCCGGCCTGTGGTAATTCCTCACTTAGGCCTGATTCAAACACTACATTGGCAAAATGAAAATATTTGCCCATGTGGGTTGGCTCAGTGTCTGGCCTAAACTGGGCCGCAACCCGTGCAAAGCAGCTGTGTGGCATGTGTAGCAGCTTTCAAGGCTGCCAGTTTTGAAACTGGGCCCCTCGAGCTGTTCTTTTAGTATCAGTCTGATCTGCAGCAATCCTCAGTGTGGCGGGAGCCAGCATGGTGTAGTGGTTAAGAGCAGTGAACTCTAATCCGGAGAACCGGGTTTGATTCCCCACTCCTCCTCCACATGAAGCCTGCTGGGTGACCTTGGGCCAGTCGCAGTTCCTCTCAGAACTCTCTCAGCCCCACCTGCCTCACAAGGTGACTACTGTGGGGAGAGGAAGAGATTGTAAGCTGCCTTGAGACTCCTTATGGTAGAGAAAAGCGGAGTATAAAAAACAACTATTCTTCTTCTTCTCCGGTGATATCATTTAGCCTCAATGCTATGAAAAGCTTCAACCGCCCATTTCTTCATCTTAACACTCTTTTAAAGGGACGGCAAGGTTTTTGCCAAACTTAGCTGCTTCACACGAGTAGCGGCCCAACTGAAACACACAGCATAACCTGTGTACCACCAAGCTCCCTAGCTGAGTGTTGTTGTTTTTTTCCCTTGCCACTGTCCCACATAAAACCAGGCCTGATATTTCAAGACGACTGTGGCTATTGTTGGCCAGAGTGTACGCTGTAACTATGATTTAGGGGCCAGGGGAAAGGAGGAGGAAGGAATGTTCAGTCTCTTGAAGCCTGTCCCTTTTAACCAAGATTAACGGATCCATGGCGTTACACCTGCTCCATCTTGTCGCCCACTACAAATTTACACCATGCATGCTGAACCTAACCTCATCTCCTGAGACTGTGCCCTTCCTAACTTTCAGCTATTCAGCTGAAAAACAACATTATTATTATAGATCATGTTCTTAAATTCTAATGAATACTGCAGTAAAGTCTTTCCATAACTTTCTCGTTGCACTAAATTTAGAGATTACAAAACGGACACACACACACAATCTGCTCCAATTTTACAATATGTTACAAAAAGGTCTGAAACTGGAAATTGTGAGGGGGGAAATCAGAATGTTATTTAAAAAACAGAACAAGGTACCAAGCTCATTTATAATTAACACCCCCCCCCCCAATTCATACCAGGTAGGTTAAGTTTTGATTACTTTCCAACTAAAGAAAAAACACACCAATTGCAGATTGATGAAGTTATCTTCTGGATGGATTTCTGTGTTTAAAAATGGTTCAGTTTTGTTTTTGTTTTTAAAAGGTTTACTTTTCCTGAAGGAGAAATATTGTTTGACAAACCGCATTTGTTTATTAAAAATGGGGAAAGAATGAACGCCACTGTCCCATTTCGGGACATTTGTATGGATCATAAGATGCAGCAACCCGAACAAGGCCAAAAACAAAACAAAAATCTAATTTGCTTTTAAGATGAGATTTTAAGTGCCCCCCCCTTCTGTTTAAAAGAAGGGGATCCAAAACAAGGCGGAAAGAATAACATCTTAATGCCAGAAAAGAACTTCATCTCAAAATGTGATTATAAAAACATCAATCAAGTGGTCTTCAAACTGTCATCACACATCAAAGTCACCCTGTGAACGGCAACTTATGAGTTGCTCCATGGCATTCCTGATTAATCACTGGCCAAGGCCACAAAAACCCCCCACAAAATTGAAGAACACACCAAAGAACAGGGTCAAACCTAAAATTAGAATTACTGACGCTTGTGGTGTAGAGCTTCCTCTCGGGTTTCACTTGGCACCTCGGGCCCCAAGACAGGGGAAGATGGCTCGCAGTGAGGATCAAGGTGTTATCCTAACTACTTGGCAAGATACCCGTGTCAAAATTAATGAGACACAAAGCAGAACAGGTCAGATTGTATACATATAAGCCTACCACAGACAGATAAACAGCGAACTGTTCGCGAAGCAAGAAGGACATACCTACGTTTTAGCTCGTAGTCAGTTAATACTATAGACACTATTGAACCAATGCCCAAATTGAGCCACAGTGTACATTAAAAGGCCACATATATTGTGTAATCAGCAAACTGAGCGACTGAACAGTTCTATCGGTCTGGTAAACCACCTTGAGTCCCAGTGAGAAAACTATAAAGGAAAATAAATAAAAACTGAAGAGTGAGCACATGGTCATCTAAGACTGGTAGAAAGTGCTGCCAGCCAACTTACGGGGACTCAAAGGGTTTTCAAGGCAGGAGATGTTCAGAGGTGGGTTGCCCTTACCTTCCTCTGCATTGTGACCACGGACTTCCTTGGTGGTCTCCCATCCAAACACTAACCCCGCTTAGTTTCTGATACCTGACAAGACTGCACTTAGCCTGGTCCATCCAGGCCAGAGACATCTAAGACTACAGTCATGATACAGAATGGCTCCGATCCAAAGATCTTTCTGTGTGGCTCCTAAGTGGAGTAGCCCTATCAGGATACAGGACAACATTTTTGGCCTGATCCTGGGTATGGCCTTGTGCTTTGCTAAGCAACATCTACTGGTTAACCCTGGCCCAAAGGACGTCTGTCGAGCCTCAACCAGGGCTGGGGCTTTCTCGGTCCTGGCCCCCACCTGGTGGAACAAGCTCCCACTTGAGATCAGGGCTCTGCGGGACTTATTACAGTAGGGCCTGTAAAACGGAGCCGTTCCGCCATGCGTTCGGTTGAGGCGATGGATGCCGAATCATCTGACCTCCCCAGCAACGTGGCCCTACTGACATTGTATATGACTACCACTTATCCAGCTGATGGAGCTTTTAGAGACAATTATGTTACCATTTTAGTAAAAAAAAAATATTTAAATGTTTTTGGATTTTTAACTGATTATATTGGAAGTGAAACAAGGATGTTACCCATCCTGAGCCCACGTGATACAAATGTGATAAATAAATAAATTTAACCTGGGGTAGGATGGAGAAGTGGGGTTTCCTTCGCTGTTCTTGCAGGGTGAGGCTGTAAGGTAACGCTTAATGCATAACCGTTTAGATTTACAACACCCATCAGGACAAGGCAATTACTGATCACACCAAGGGCCTTTATGAGACCCATTTTACTATGCTGTCTGTCACAGTTTTATCATTCCCCTTCTTCCTCCAAGGACCTCGGGGTGCCATACGGTTCTCCCTTCCCTATTTCACCCTCATCAAAACCCTGTGAGAAAGGTGAGGCTGAGGGAGGGTGACAGGCCCACAGTCACCGGGCAAACTTCCCAATAGCAGCATGAGGATCTGAATCGTGGGCCTCCCAGACCGTAGCCCAGCATTCTAACCACTTCACCACAGCGGCTTTCATGCAAAACTGGTGACCTGGGCCTGCAGCCAAGCCCATCTCTCTCTCTCTCTCTCTCTCTCTCTCTCTCTCTCACACACACACACACACACACACACACAGAGAGAGAGAGAGAGAGAGAGAGAGAGAGAGAGAGAGAGAGAGAGAGAGAGAGAGAGAGAGCGCGAGCAGGTTACAGCTGTATCCATGAAAGAGAGGGCAGGACGGGTTGCCTCAGTGCTTAGTCTTTGTGGCCCTTTTTTAAACGCCCAGGGAAATGCTGATTGCCACTTTGGGGTCAGGAAGCAATCCTAGAGGTTTTCTGTCATCTTCTGGGCGTGGAACAGCGGTCACTGTGGGTGTGGAGGTATTTGTGAATTTCCTGCACTGTGCAGGGGGTTGGACTAGATGACCCTGAAGGTCCCTTCCAACGTGCATGTGGAGTTTCTCAGGTGCCCAGGCCTGGGGTGATCACACCTCTGCAAAAGTGATCAACAATGCAAGTGAAGGAAGAGACAGTAAACATTTAAGTCCCTTTCCCCAAACGTCAGATAAGCACATACCACAAGAAGATGGCCTAAAAAACTCCCTACATTTTCACAAAGCAAACAGAGACTTACACTTTAAAAACCTAGTAATGCTGTATGAGTCCACAGGCAGGATAACATGGTTTTAAAGGCAGGACCAAAGTGGAAACTGCAGGACCCTGTTGGTGCATACCCTGTCCATCTTGGACTACACCAGTCTCCCAAGGCCACAGAACACTCTTGTGAACTTCAGTGGCCAAAACTAGCACTTTATAATGTCAGATGATTTTAGAAGGTTTTAGGACTGTTTTAACAGTTATTTATGTGTCTTATTTTTAGGTAAGCCGCCCTTGGCTGGGAGGGTAGGGTATAAATTTGATAAATAAATAACAAATAAAACTGGGCCAGAAAGGGCGGGAAAGCCTACAAGTCCTAGTCTTCCTTACCACCTGCTTGCTCAGCTTGGGCCTAGACGTGATAACCATTGCTGCCTGAAGCTGCGCAACGCTACATTGGGTTTTGTGCTACACAAGACCCGCATAGTGTGTCAGAGAGGGTTATTTTTTAAACTGTAAGGTGATTCAACCATCCACTGTTGTCTTGAGAATTAAACAAATCTGATCCATTGTGTATCCGAGTTCGAGGAAACTGTCAGGCATGGATCCTGAGAAACTAGCAACGTCAGAAGACGAGACTGGCGGTGGGCATCTTCTCAGTGGTATAAAACAATGCACAGTTTATGGTCAAGGGAGTATATACTCTTGTGCTCTTAAAAAATAATATAAGAATGCATTGCCAACGTAACTGAAGATCAGTTAAAAAAACAGAAAGAACCAAAAAACCTGTAGCCTTTGAAAAATATGCCAATTTTTTATAGAACTCGAGAAGAAAGAAGAAGCTGTGCTCCTCTGACTGTTGTCACATGTTTCTGTGAAATTTGGCTTCTGAGATTTCACCAGAACTTGAAAAGAAATCTAAGTAACAGAAACTTTCACACCCAGAGATCGTTGGGCTGCCCAATCCTTCAAGCACAACCTTTTGCATGCAAGAACTACCACAACTGACATTACGAACGGCTGGGAAGTGTGAAGAGGGAGAGATCGTCTGCAGTGCAAGCTAACATACTTGTGCACCAGGCTAAAAGGGATCTGTCCTGAAAAGATCCGCAGATTCCCTCCGTGTGCCCCCCCCGCCCCATTCTGGCCAGCGGTACTGCTAGTGACACCACACATTGGCACAGCCAAAAATACTTTTGGACAAACAGACTAGAAAGGTTGTTAGGCAACAAGGGTTCAAGATACAATCTGCACAAAACAAGGACAAAAGACTTCGCCACCACATGGGAACAAGGCCTGTGCATCTGCCTAGCTTTAGAAAGAAAAATGACACACTATCTCTCTCTCACACACAGACAACCATTCCACTTTCTTGCTCTCTCCCCCCCCCCCCCCTGCCATCTACAGATTGGAAGACCTGAGCATGTTTTCAAATGCACACATGAACATAGAAAAAGCTTGTACTCCATGGTTCCGCACTAACACGTAGTGGGGCTGTACAATGAGGGAAGAGGAGGGCCTGAATTCTGGAGAGGGGGCAGCCTCTACTACCGCCACCTTGACCCGGCTTCCCCTGATGAATCCTGGGAACTGTAGCTGGCAAGGTGCTGAAGATTATCTCTTAGATTCCGCCCGACTTCTCGGAAAATAAAGCTCCCAAGGAGAGGGAACGATTGCTGAAATCAGGGTTTCCCAATGTGGTGGTTGTGGACACCACGGTGCCTGCCCTGTACTTCCCCTGCACCCGCCAGGCTTTTCAGAAAGTGGGTGGAGCCATTGTAAAGCAGGGCTTATTATTGGCTGTCCTTTGAATGGAACCATTTTCCATGGGAAGTCAGGACAGGTAGACACCTGTGCTTTCCACAGTCCGTGTGTGGTTCTACTCCCCCCCCCCCCCGGGGCCTTTGGCTTTTCCTTTATTTTGTTTTATTTCTCTTTTTCCTTCCCTACCCTGGTGGTGGCTTTCCTTCCTCATTTTTTTATTCCCCTTCTGGAATCTGCAAAGCAAGGGGAGGGGGACATCTGGCAGGGGGACTTACCAGTAGCCAGGGGGAGGCCCAGACTACATTGCCAGCAATGCGGCAACATCACTTCCAGCATGTGCCAGAAGGGGCATCAAGATGCCGGAACATCCCGGTGATGCTCTGGCATTTGGGAAAAAGAGTCGATGGTAAAAGTGGCTTCTACCATAGAGTTTATGCCCAAATACCAAGACACAACTCAGATGTTGCCGACAAAATGATGTCACTGCTGGTACACATCAGAAGTGGCGTCTCCATGTAGTTGACGACATAGCCTAGGCCTCCCTCCTGCTCCTGGTACATCTCCCCACCGGCCAGCTGATCAGCGGTGAGGGAAAAGTCCAGGGGCGGGGGACCCTGACTCCTGTAGCTGCCATTTGGGGTCTGGTGTTCTCTCTCCTATGGCAGCCATTTTGGAGTGGTGCTCACCCTCCCCAGTTCCAATGGCACCCACAGGCTCAGAAAGGTTGGGGAACCCTAGCTTAAATCCCCCCTTCTAGTGAATAACCCCAGAGTTACCACAGGCTCAGAAAGGCTGGGGAACCCTAGCTTAAATGCCTTCTAGTGAATAACCCCAGTGTAATGGAGTTAGCTTTAAACATACACACATCTTCTACTGGTAAGAATGAAGCACAAAAATGGGGAAGAAATCCTTTGAGTACAGGTTTTCCTCCAGGATCAAGAATTTAGATGCCCCCTCACAGAGATTTTTCTCTACTTTGGCGTTCAAACAGGAACACTTCTTTTTTCCCCAAGCATAAAGAAGAGGAGGAGGAGATTGGATTTATACCCCGCCCTTCACTGCCCAAAGTTGTCTCAGAGCGGCTTACAAACTCCTTTCCCTCCCCCTCCCTACAACAGACTACACGCTGTGAGCAGTGTTCCCTCTAAGCTGAATTAGTGTGAGCTAACTCACCGTTTTTTAGCCTCCGGCTCACACATTTCTGTCTTCGCTCAGGAAGGATTGGCTCCAGAGCAAACTAATTTATGCAGCAGCCAAATCGCTCACTCACAACGTTAATGCCAGTAGCTCACAAAGACTCCACAAGACTCCACAGCTTAGAGGGAGCATTGCCTGTGAGGTAGGTGGGGCTGAGAGAGCTCTGACAGAAACTGCTCTTTCAAGGACAGCTCTTGTCAGAACTATGGCTTGCCCAAGGTCACACCAGCAGCTGCAAGTGGAGGAGTGGGGAATCAAACCCGGTTCTCCCAGATTAGAGTCCGCACACTTAACCACTACACCAAACACATGCACTCTAAAAATGCTGCAATTGTTCCTTTCCCCACTCTGCTCTCCTACAATCCCTTGGGGGAGACCACAGTCCTAGTGTCTTATCACCCTGTCTGAATTAGAAGGTCTGCATTTTCACATGAAGCTGCCTTATACTGAATCAGACCCTTGGTCCATCCAAGTCAGTACCATCTACTCAGGTCCTTGAAAGAGCTCTCCTGGGTCTCAGGTTGAGGTCTTTCACACCACCTACTGCCCGGTACTTTTAACTGGAGATGTTGGAGATTGAACCTGGGACCTTCTGTGTGCCAAAAAAGATGCTCTACCATGGAACCACAGCCCCTCTTCAAAGGCCCTGCCAACACTGGCGCCATTTCTCCTCCATCATCCCCCTGCGGCTACCACTTTCCCAGCTGTGCCACCAAGATGCTTTCAAAAAACTCATAACTGCTATACCACTATAGTGCGATATCATTTACTGATTTTTTTTGATGCAAATATTTCAAGGCTATAAAACGAAGGTGCTGGGCTCTAGAGAAAACTAAGAAAAATCCATTCCTGGACATCAGTATCAGGATTTTAGCCCGGGGGGGGGGAGGCTTAGATTTAACAGCCTGCTCACAACTGTTAAGATTCAGTGAAGTGGACAATAAATTTGTTAGTACTCTTTTGGGAAGGCTGTGTTAACTCATCTTGAATATTTATTCCTTTATGCATTTTTGATTTGAACATTTATACTTGGGACTTGCATGAACACAAAACTCATGTTTTTTAATTTTTTAAATTAGTCTGTCTGTAAAATGAATCCCGCTGGTACAGAACACCATGCTTGGGGCAGTGATGCTCTGTATTCTTGGTGCTTGGGGGGCAACACTGGGAGGGCTTCTAGAGCTCTGGCCCCATCGGTGGACCTCCTGATGGCACCTGGGTTTTGGCCCCTGTGCGACACAGAGTGTTGGACTGGATGGACCATTGGCCTGATCCGACATGGCTTCTCTTATGTTCTAAACTCAAACTTAAATCCTGGTTTGCCTCGACAAAAGCAGGTGTCAATCCCTCTGTTCTTACGCAAGTGCCAGCGTAGGCCAGGGAGCGCACTGGGAGGGGAAGACGATGGGAAAGAAGCCAGAGCTAAGCCAGGATGTGCGCCTTGGTATCCAACATGGCTTCTCTTATGTTCTAATCTCAAACTTAAATCCTGGTTTGCCCCGACAAAAGCAAGTGTCAATCCCTCTGTTCTTACACAAGTGCCAGCGTAGGCCAGGGAGCGCACTGGGAGGGGAAGATGATGGGAAAGAAGCCAGAGCTAAGCCAGGATGTGTGCCTTGGTGTGTCCCACTAAACCACAGACAAGACCAAATGCGTGTATTAAACCAACATCAAACCATGCTTCCAACTCCTAGTTTGACCGATCCCAACTAACCACAGCTAGCGGATTGGCCTGCATTTGGAGATCACACTACCACACTAAATTTACTTAAGCTGTTCTTCTTTGTGTGTGTGACGTCTGAACCAAGCCTGTCTTATTTTGCAATTTTTAAAATTGGGATTTAATGACTAACGACGACAAGAAATCCAACTGCTTGAAAGGTGGGTGGGTGGAACCTGGTACATAATTGTTGCATTTGGCTCCATATTGGCTAGAGTGTCACCACACTAAATTTACTTAAGCTGTTCTTTTTTGTGTGTGTGATGTCTGAACCAAGCCTGTCTTATTTTGCCATTTTTAAATTGGGATAACGACAACTAACGACGACAAGAAATCCAACTGCTTGAAAGGTGGGTGGGTGGAACCTGGTACATAATTGTTGCATTTGGCTCCATATTGGCTAGAGTGTCAAGATGGTGGTGCTGGCAAGTACCGTCAAGTCACGGCTGACTTATGGTGACCCCTGGTGAGTCTCAAGGCAAGAGACATTCAGAGGTGGTCTGCCGTTGCCTGCCTCTGCGTCAAGACCCTGGTATTCCTTGGAGGTCCCCCATCCAAATACTAGCCAGGGCTGATCCTGCTTAGCTTCTAAGATCTGGTCCAGGCCACTAGGAAAAACAAGCAAACCCTGTAAACTGCTGTACTGGTCCCTGCAAAATCCAGAACAAAAACCAGAACCCATGTAAACATCTTTTATTAGGGCCACTCAAAATGACAGAGAACAGTGTGCAGTGCACCTGGGCCACTGAACTCAGCTGTCGCTTAGCTTCTAAGATCTGGTCCAGGCCAATAGAAAAAACAAACCCTGTAAACTGCTGTACTAGTCCCTGCAAAACCCAGAACAAAAACCAGACCCCGTGTAAACACCTTTTATTAAGGCCACTCAAAATGACAGAGAACAGTGTGCACCTGGGGCCACTGAACTCAACTGCCCCTGGTTTTCCCAAATCAAGCTATGGCAGAGCTGGGTATTCTTTTAACCTTTTCCGTCCTGAAGTGCCAGCTGCTTCACGGCCGCCAAGTTAAGTCCGCTTGGCCAGCTGGCCAAGTCTCAACAGAAGCAGAGAAAAATAATTGTATGTGGAGGGAAGGTTTACTTTAGAATTCCCTCTCATCCAACACCGCCATGTGAGTTGGCATGGGTGCGACTCTGGAAGACTGGCGTAGCAACTGAAAGGGCGACCTGGAGCCCTGTTTGGTTTGGTCTTTGTTTTTCTGAAGTAACACAGGAAGTGTGTGTGTGTGTGTGGGGGAGACAGCAAAGCGGAGAAACACCGACAGAGGGAGCGGCAGCAGAGGAAGCGGAGGGTGTGACACCCGTTACAGCAAAAGCTATACAACCACAGGGAAAAGGACGAAGGTTAAGTTTCTTTTCTCGGATACAAACGCAGCATCTCTGCCTTTGAGATGATTCAAGCTTCTAGCTTTACCCAGCTACCCACTTTTCAGGGAGGAAATAATGGCTGTCGGGACTGCTCCAAATGAGGGCTCTAAACAAAGTGTGTATGCGTGTGGAGGGATTACTTTAGAGGGGTCACAGCTAGGGATGCCAACCTCCAGGCAGTGGCTGGAGATCCCCCACACAAACTGTCACAACTGATCTCAACAGAAATCAGTTCCCCTGGAGAAAATGGCCACTTTGAAAGGCGGACTCTATGGCATTATATCCCATCGAAGTCCCTCCCCCTCCCCAAACCCCAACCTCCCCTCCCCCCTCCCAAATCTCCAGATATTTCCCAGACTGGAGCTGTCAACCCTATCGCACAGTAGGGGAGAACACATCTGTTGTGCGGAGAAGGTCCTAAGTTCCAAGTCCTCAACGACTCCAATTAAACTGCTAGATGGGAAGGCGGCCTGGTACAGCCCGATCTCAGAAGCTAAGCAGGGTTGGTACCTGGGAGACCACTAAGGAAGACTTTGCAGAGGAAGGCCATGATAAACCACCTCTGCTTCTCGCTTGCCATTGGCTGGAAGGGCGGGGTAGAAATTTGAAAGATACAGAAATAAAATAAATAAAACCCCTTGCTGGGGTCGCCGTAAATCAGTGGCGGCTTGACGGTTAACTCTTTGAGACTGACTCCAGTTAAAAGAATCCCCGGTAAAGTCTCTGCTTGAGACTTCCGAGAGAGCAACCAAAAAAACAGGTTGCTTACCAGTAACTGGTGATCTTCGAGTGGTCATCTATGCATTCACACCAATGGGTTTAGTGCGCCTGCGCTGACCCGACCGGTGCTGTAGCAAGCTATGTTTCAAAGGATTTTCGCGCGGGTCCCACTGAGCATGCGCAGGAACCCCAGCACGCATGACCAGAGGGACGGGCGCGGAGATCCCGCCAGTTCTCTCTCTACCGCCGCGTTGAAAGGACCTTTTTTCCTTTTTGGTGGAAAACCAAGCAAGACTAGGCTATGTCAAACAATGAGCTGACAGCTACTCTTTCAAAGAAATTATAGATTTTTTAAATTCAAAGCCAAGAGAGGCCTTTTCCTCTTCTTTTTTTGACTTTAGGACTTGCTGTAGGTCCCCTCCTAGACTAGATAGTACTTAAACTATCTGTTTGCATTCTGAACTTGCTCTTGCCCCAAAAAACTCAGTGCAGTACCCATGATACTTCCTTCCCTCCCTCAATTTAGCTGCAAGAACCCCATGAGATGGGTCAGGCTGAGAGAAAGTGAAAGGCCCGCCGAGGTCACCCTGTGAGCTTTGTAGCCAAGGCGAGACCTGAACCCAGGTCTCCCAACTCCTAGCCTGAACATACAAACCTGCCATATACTGAATCAGACCATGGGTCCAGCAAGGTCGTCACCATCAATGTTCCCTCTAAGCCGTGGAGTCTTGTGAGCAAAAATTCTACTTTGTGAGCTGCTGGCATTAAAGTTGTGAGCAAGCGATTTGGCTACTGCATAAATTAGTTTGCTCTGGAGCCCTCCTTCCTGAGCTGAGACAAAAACGGGTGAGCTGGAGGCTCACATTAACTCAGCTTAGAGGGAACACTGGTCACCACCTATTCAGAGTGGCAGCAGTTGTCTAGGGTCTTTCTTTTCACCTGGTCCTTTTGACTGCAGGTTCTGGGGATTGAATCCGGGATCTTCTGCATGCCAAGCAGATGCAATACCACCAATTCAGAACTACCAAATTTGTAAGGATGTCCAATGACATAACGTGGAACGGCCTGCCCGAGGAAATCCACTCTCCTGGCTTTCCGCAAAACTGAACTACTCAAGAGTGCTTTTCTGTGCTAGTAACAGGGCTGCACCACACAAAATGGTTGTACAAGCTTGCTTGGATAAATACTTAGGGCCTGTGGGTCTATACTGCAGAGTCCAGCTTATTGTAAGTAGGATCCTCGTTACGTACTTCCTGTGCTGTTTCACGTGTCATATGAATGCTTACGCTACGCTTCAGTTCTTTCTGCTGGTTTCAGGCTTCTAAAATCCCAATTCACTGGTAACTGGATGTCCAATTTTGTCGATTCACTCTGTGTAATCCGCCTCCAGCCCCTGTGAGAAAGGCGGACTATAAAAAGCCATAAATAAGTAGTAAAAATAAATTTCTGAGGGCTGCTTCATATTTGCAAGTCATTGTGGGTGGCGATGCCATTGTACAAAGAAGAATGTGCATGTATGAACTCTTCTGCACAGGGACGCATGCGATGGAAAGTCTGACCTTTGCCCCTAACCAGAGACCCAGGAGAGACTGAGGGCGCCCATCTCCTCCAAGAAGAACCCCATTTCCAGCCGAAGCCCAGCTTGGCATCAACCACTGGTCAGAAAAGAAGCACCGGCACAGAGCTTGCTTCCTCCCTCCCTGCCAGAAAGAACACACGGACAGCCAGGGTGGTATAGAGGTTAGAGAGTCAGGCTACGATCTGGGAGACCCGGGTTCAAATCCCCACTCTGCTACGGAAACTCACTGGGCGATCTCATTCTTAGCCTAACCTAAGATCGTTGTGAGGATAAAAAAAAATAGAGGAGAATGACATCACCGGCTCTGGATCCCCACTAGAAGAAGAGAAGAAGAGATTGGATTTATACCCCGCCCTTTGCTCCCCGAAGGAGTCTCAGAGCGGCTCACAATCGCCTTTCCCTCCCCAAGGCAGACACCCTGTGAGGGGAGCTCTGAGGGAACGGCTCTTTCCAGAACTGCTCTGAGAGAACTTATGACTGACCCAAGGTCACAACAGCGGCTGTATGTGAAGAAGTGGGGGATCAAAACCAGTTCTCCCGGAGAGCCAGTACGTGGTTCTGCGTTCTAGTTTTCTGCTGGTAATTGGTTCTCAAAACAGTCCCCGTTCGTGAGAACAGGTCCCGCCAGCGGTTTCGATCCTGTGGCTGCATTCGGCATATGCTGGACCTCTTCCCCTGCGGAGCAGGCTTCCTCTGCTGCTAGCACTCCCTGGTCACCACTGCTGCCGCAGAAGGGCTAGCGGCAGAGGAAGCCTGCTCCGCAGCAGAGGTTGTCCAGAGCACATGGGAAAGCAGGCCTAGGCTCCAAGCTAGTGTCAATGTTTGGCTCCTGGTGCTGCCCAACAGCCCTTCCTGGCTGATGTCCTTCTGGGGAGGCAGTCCATCTCCCGCTGGTTGGTGGCTTGGGCTGGAGGCTGCTTCCCTTCCCATTTGCAGGCCCCGGGGCAAGCTGAGCAGAATACTGATTTCACTCCTGCCCTGGTCACCACTGCTGCCGCAGAAGGGCTAGTGGCAGAGGAAGCCTGCTCTGCAGCAGAGGTTGTCCAGCGCACATGGGAAAGCAGGCATAGGCTCCAAGCTAGTGTCAGTGTTTGGATCCTGGTGCTGCCCAACAGTCCTTCTGGGGAGGCAGTCCGTCTCCCTCTGGTTGGTGGCGTGGGCTGGAGGCTGCTTCCTTTCCCATTTGTAGGTCCCCGGGCAAGCTGAGCAGAATACTGATTTCACTCCTGCCCTTCCTTTCTCCCTAGTGAGAGCCATTTCGGGTGTAGTGGTTAGGAGCGCGGACTCTAATCTGGGAGAACTGGGTTCAATTCCCCACTCCTCCACATGCAGCTGCTGGTGTGACCTCATGTCAGTCATAAATTCTTTCAGAGCTGTTCTCTCAAGGGCAGTTCTTGGGAGAGCTCTCTCGGCCCCACCTACCTTGCAGGGTGTCCCTTGTGGGGAGGGGGAGGGAAAGGAGTTTGTAAGCCGCTCTGAGACTCCTTTGGGTAGTGAAGGGTGGGGCATGAATCCAAGCTCTTCTTCTCTCTCTTCCAGATATTGCTATAACTATTATTGATCACCAAGTCTGAGGATAAAATGGGAGGGGCTGCGGCTCAGAGGTAGAGCATCCGCTTGGCACACAGAAGGTCCCAGGTTCAATCTCCGGCATCGTTAGTTAAAAAAGAGGAGGCGGTGGGTGATGTGAAAGACCTCTACCAGAGACCCTGGAGAGCCACTGCCAGTCTGGGTGGACAATCCTGACCTTGATGGACCAATGGTCTGATTCAGGGGTCATTTCGTAGAAAAAGAGCTAGGGGAACTCATTAGCATAACTCATTAGCATATGCCACACCCCCTGACATCACCGGAAGTGTGTCATAAGGCCACACACCCCACCCCCAACGGTCACGGCCTTGCAGCTCCACTGCCGAACCCCATGAGGGGCCCGGCGGTGAACCTGCAAGGCCGGCGGGAGTGCAAGGAAGCCCCGCGAAGGCCCTCCCTAGCCCCAGGCAGGCAGGGGTGGGGAGAGGCAGGGAGGAAGCAACTTACCCTCCCTCTTCTCCTGCCTCCTCCTGGCTGAATGAGGGCCGGAAGCGGGGAGGCAGGGGGCGGGGCTTCGTCATGTGCCCCGCCCCCCCGTACCTCACCCGGGGAAACTGCGATCCCCCGCGATCCCCCCCCCAGGGAGGAAGCAACTTACCCTCCCTCTTCTCCTGCCTCCTCCTGGCTGAATGAGGGCTGGAAGCAGGGCGGCCGGAAGCAGGGGGCGGGGCTTCGTCATGTGCCCCGCCCCCCTGCACCTCACCCGGGGGAACTGCGATCCCCCGCGATCCCCCCCCAAAATGACCTCTGGTCTGATTCAGAATAAGGCAGCTTCATGTGTAAGTAGAAGGACATGAAGAATCATATTCTGAATCATGTAGGCAGATAGGGGTGGTGCGTTTTCTCCAAGTGTTTCTGGCTTCAGGCACGGGAGGAAGTTTGTTCCAAGGAACCAATAGTGGTAGATGCACCACGGAAGCGCAAGAAAGACCTCTGCTGGAAACCCCGGAGAGCTGCTGCCAGTCTGAGTAGACAATACTGACCTCGATGGACCAAGGGTTCCAAGGAACCAACAGTGTTATATGCACCACAGAAAACATATGAAGTTCCTTTATACTGGTTGTCAAGGTCAGTGTTGTCCACTCGGACTGGCAGCAGCTCCCTACAGTCTCACATGAACGGGCTTTAAATACTACCTACTACTGAATTCTTTTTAACTGAAGATGCTGGGGATTGAACCAAGGACCTTCTGCATGCCAAGCAGATGCTCTGCCACTGAGCCATGGCCCCTTGGTTACTGAGATATTGGCCTTGAATTATAACAACCAGACCCAAGCTTCTTGCTTCTGTGACTCCCCCCCCCCCCCCGCAAGAAAACCTGGAATTTGACGTCCCAGCTACTTGCATACTTCTTGGTAATATGAGTCAGAAGACCTGTAAAGATCAGTTCAGGCTTTCTTGAGACGTCTTCTGCATGGGCCCACTGGGTGAAGAAGAATGTGTCCTGGAGATACTGGATGAGAAAGAATGTGTCTTGCATGCATGGCCATGACACGTTTGCTTCAGGCACCCGAGCATTTATTTCTAAGGTCAAGTCCAGTGTAAACCTTTCCCCTTCTAGAGATACCTCAACAGGGTGGGGTCAGAGAGATAAATTCTGAGGCTCCCATGAAAAGTTACAAGCAAGGTTCCCGAAGGTGTCCTTTTCAAACTTAAGGATTAAGTTTGAAAAGATTGACTCTGTTTTCAAAGCGCAGGAGTTTCTGAGACTGCAACTGG
>NW_015173166.1:136965-150179 GCF_001447785.1 Gekko japonicus
AGGCTGAAGAACTCTGAATTGTGCCTTATAAGCATTTATTAAATGTTGATGCTCTTGTGATTTTCTTTAAACAGTGAAATTAATAACTATAAAGATAAATAATATAGCTTAAACGACCATGTTCAATGAAATGATAGCACTGCAGACTAAAACTGATACAAGCTGTTGTAATGATCTCCTATACTTGGGTTTTTAGTGGTTTTCTTTCCTTTCTCCCTTAGTTGTAGTTTCCCCCTCCCTTTTTTTCGTTGTAGTTTATAGAAAATGCAATAAAAAATCCCCTTCGGGGGGCCAAAAAAGAAAAAGAAAGAAAAGTTACAAGCAAGATCTTTGAGCAAGCAACAAGATTCATGAGTGTGGGTGTCCTGCGTACTGATCACAGAAAAAACAAAGTGGATTTCAAATTCATGATAGGTTTTTATTTTCATGGGTACTACTGTAAAGCAGGAGTCCCCAACATGGTGGCCATGGGCATCATGACACCTGCCAATAGCTTTCCTGGCGCACACCAAGTGGCTTTTAGAAAGTGGGCAGTGCTAAAGGGGGCTTTTGACTGGCTGTGTAGATTAAAAGGCATCCTGTTAAACAGAGCTTCAACATTTCAGGCAGAAGAGGCACTATTAGAGTTAGAGATAACCTTGCTTCCTGACATTTTTGTGGTTGGCTCCACTCCTCCTGTGGTAGCCATTCTGTGACTGCGCCCTTGCATCAGAGTTCCAAAGCTGCCTGTAGCCCACTCAAAAGGTTGGGGACCCCTGCTCGAGTGTTCCCTCTAAGATGAGTTAGTGTGAGCTAGCTCACAGTTTTTTAGCCTCCAGCTCACAGATTTTTGCCTTCGCTCAGGAAGGAGGACTCCAGAGCAAGCCAATTTATGCAGGAGCCAAATCGCTCACTCACAACTTTAATGCCGGCAGCTCACAAAGTAGAATTTTTGCTCACAGGACTCCACAGCTTAGAGGGAGCATCGCCCTGCTGCAGAACAAGAAAAGGGCCCGGTCTGTCCTTGTCTTCAAAGCCTGGCGCTTGGATAAAGGGAAAGAACAAATCCCCCGTGCACATTGCCGAGAGCTCCTACACAAATGGCTGGGATACTACTGTGATAACAAGTTTCATTCAAACACAACAGTCTCCCCACAACAAAGTGCCAAGAATATCTGTGGAGGAAGAAACATTATGGGGAGGGGGGATGAGCTAGTGCCTACAGAATGCAAGCTGGGGCCCAGTCAGAGGACAGCTGCCATTATGATGTAAATATCAAAGAATGCTTTTCCTTGCAAGCTCCTGGTTTCATGGCTGTGCTTACAGAAATCTGCAGCTCAGAACGCAACTCCTATTTCTTTGCTGCCCAAGAAAGAGCATTCACCAGGCTTCTAGATCAGGAGAAACAGAAGCCACTGATCATCTGGTCAAACATGAAGAACACAATGATCTCCTATCTATCTACTGCACCAGATTTTAAGGAAAGAACAGGACTGAATATGCCTAACAAATACCGAGATGAAGAAGAAGAAGAAGAAGGAGGATTGGATTTATACCCCGCCCTTCACTTGGAGTCTCAGAGCGGCTTACAAACTCCTTTCCCTTCCCCTCCCCACAACAGACACCCTGTGAGGTGGGTGGGGCTGAGAGAGCTCTGACACAAACTGCTCTTTTTCAAGGACAGCTGTGCCAGAGCTTGTGACTGACCCAAGGTCACATCAGCAGGTGCAAGTGGAGGAGTGGGGAATCAAACCCGGTTCTCCCAGATTAGAGTCCGCACACTTAACCACTACACCAGACTGGCTCTTACCTTTATGTAATAAAACACTGATGGGTTAGCAGAAGGACGGACCTAGTATCTCCTATTATACCACGGATATTGCTATGCTGTCAAATTATATTTAAATGATTTATGTTGCCTGAGTACCGTAACAGACTCTCAAGACACGTATATGCTCGCAATGTATGACACTATTATTGTTATGTAATGGGTTAACCAAGTTTGAATGTTAATGCTGTGTTGCTTGTTTCTGTTAAATGTAATATTTCTTGAAAACTAATAAAACATATATTTTTTAAAAAAGAAAAGAACAGGACTGAATGGAGAGAGAGAGAGGGAGAGAGGGAGAGACAGAGTGTGTGTGTGTGTGTGTGTTTGTTAAGTGCTGTCAAGTCACTTCCGAATTATGGCAACCCTATGAAGTAACAAGCTCCAAAACATCTTATATAATCTTGCAAACTGAGGGCCGTGGCCTCCTTGCATCTCACAGAATCATAGAGTTGGAAGGGGCCATCCAGGCCATCTAGTCCAACCCCCCTGCTCAATGCGGGATCAGCCAAGAACATCCCTGACAAGCGTTCCTGCAGCCGCTGCTTGAAGACTGCCAGGAGGGGGGAGCTCACCACCGCCCTGGACAGCCAATTCCACTGATGAACTGCTCTTACTGTAAAAAAACTGCTGGGGGGGGGGGTCTTCCTCGTTTCCTGCTGCCTTCAGGTTTCCTTAGCATGATTGCCTTTTCCAGTGAGTCTCCTCAAGGGCTGAGTGGGTGGGACTACCTATGGTGACCCATTTGCATTCTGGTCGCTACCAGAGGAAAAGAGTTCATGGATTGGAGCAGCAACTTTCAGTCAGTCAGTGCTTTGGAAAACTGGTTCGGCTCTTGGAAACCCCTGTAGGTTCCTCACTGAGAAGAGAATTACTGACGGACCAGTTCTTCCCCACCACTACAGACATTCGCATGCAGTGCACACGCATGCAGACGAATACTGGCCGTGCCTTACAGTGCACACTGTTCATTTGGGGTGACCCATTGGGCCCAACATGCCGGGTTGGTGTCCCATTCAAATGGGGCACGTGCCTGAAAAGAACCACCTCAGAGTCTTCTGCAGTACCCCAGATGTGTCTACTTAACAGTGTTTGTTTGTCAGGTTTCTGGAACGTCTGCTGAGGTCTCATCAAGGGATCTTCCCCAGAATCGGTAGATTGTGGAGGGGCTGTGGCTCAGTGGCAGAGCACGTTCTTCAGCTTGAAAAGGGATACTGGTTGTCCAGGAGCATCCATTTACAAAGCCCCCGTCGCTGGGACCCATCTTTCCATGGCAATTAGCTCAATCACCTTCCCTGCTTGGCTCTCTCAAGCTCTCTTTGGGACTATGTGAGACTGACACAGCCATCTCCCAGTTTCCTACCCTCCCAGGCCAGGGCTGGGGATAGTTTGGCGGCTGCCATTCCTTCCTTCCGACCCCAACCCGGCACCTGCACTCGCACACACCACCTGCTCGTCCGTCACCCAACACTTCCCCCCCCCGGCCCTCCTGCCACCCATCCTCGCAAGGCCTGAAACCAGTTTTATCACCGCAAGCCAGGCTGTTGGCCAGCGCTCCGTCTTCATAGGCAAGCACATTGTTCCCGCTGCTCCGGGGAAACGGTTGGGCCTGCTCTCCCGATTTCAAAAGGCGTTTCTGTGAGCAGCCAACAGCCTGGAGGTGAGCCAAGAGGAAGCCACTATTTGCTTGCCCGCTTTCGCCAGAGAGCGCAGCGTGTCGCTTGAGCTCTGGGAGGCAGGCCGGGCTGGGAGAGGGTGTGGGACATGCCTGAAAGCCCACTTGGGGAGTTTCAGAGCTTGGGGGGGGGATTTGAAGGTGGCTCTCCCGTATTTAAGCCCAATGACAGCCTGCAAGGGCCCAGAGACTGTTTCTACCCACAGGAACTTGGGGGAGGACGACGACGACTTCAAGCTACGGTTGTACTCCAGGACGGCAAAGAGTGCTGCCTCACTGAACGCACCCCTGCCAGGTGCCAAGAATGCAACCTCATGTGCAAATTGCTTCTTTCATTTATAAAGCTTAAAGGAAGTTAAAAGAAAAGCTGGGGTGGGTGGGTTCTGTCTCCAATACATGGAAGGAATGCAGAAATTTACATGCGCACATGAACCCATGAAGCCGCCTTACACTGAACTAGACCATCAGGTCCACCAAAGTCGATAGTGTCTGCTCAGATTGGCAGGATGTTTTGCAAGCAGAGGACCTTCGCGTCACCTATTGCTGGATTTTTAAGCTGAAGATGCTGAGGATTGAACCCAGGGCCTTCCGCAGCGGCTGTTTTGCCCCTGAGCCACAGCCCTTCGAGTGCCTGTGAGTCCCTCACAATTAATGCCTTGGGTATGTGGTTCCACACCCTGGGACCTGTACCGGGACAACATAGCACAAGGAGCTGCCAGTAAGTCAATGAGCAAAGACCACCTGGTAGAGACGGTGGAACTTTAGGTAATTTCATAGCCCACCTTGACTCTCAGTGAGAAAGGTGGGATTTAAATGAAGTAATGAAAAAAAAGAAAAAAACTTGAAGTTCTGTGATCACAAGTGAGTCTCCCTCCCCCCCTTCAGAAAAGCCGCAGTGCAAAAAACTTCAGATTAAGACACAGATGAGGAAAGGTTGCCTTCTCTCCCTCTCTTTTTTTTTAAGCGTCAACATGGTGTAGCGGTTAAGAGAGACGGACTTTAATCTGGAGAACTGGGTTTGATTCCCCACTCCTCCTTCACATGAAGCCTGCGGGGCAGGCTGAATAAAAATCAATGTTTTTTTAAAAATAAAATAAAACATTGGATTTTTATTTTTAAAATTTAAATTGGATTTTTTCACAAAATGTTTTGTTGAGGAACAATCTAGATAAAGATCATTTTCTATTTAAGATACATTATAAAAGGTAAAGGTAAAGGTTCCCTTGCTCGAAAGCCAGTCGAATCCGACTCTAGGGTTGCGGTGCTCATCTCCGTTTCAAAGCCGAAGAGCCAGCACTGTCCGAAGACGTTTCCGTGGTCATGTGGCCGGCATGACTAAACACCAAGGTGCGCGGAACGCTGTTGCCTTCCCACCGAAGTGGTACCTATTTATCTACTTGCAATTTCTTGCTTTCGAACTGCTAGGTTGGCAGGAGCTGGAACTAGAGACTCTAAAGGTTATTCATCATGAAATAAGGATTATGTTTTAATTATGTAGCATGAGGCTGTATATTCATGCAATGTTTAATTTTTTTGGTAAATGAATTCCATTAATCCATTCACAATGACATGCTCTTCCAGAGGTTTCTGTAAGATCACTGGGCTATTTTCTATCTAGAAGATATTATCACAGCAGCTCGGTTTTACAGTTCTCAAAACTGTGAATTTGTCTCTGCGGAGATCACATGTCTGCTTAGAAGTGCCATTTGCAGATATGAGCAACATCCATTTGCCTGTACATTTGCCACAGCAAGACGAACAGCACTTCACTGCAACTCAGGGAAACAGCTTTGAAGGGAGGCTGCGGTTTCAAAGGAAGACTGAAGCAGGTGGGTCAGTGGTAAACCATCTGCTTGACATGCAAAAGGTTCTAGGTTCAGTCCCTGGCATCTCCAGCCAGATAGTGGACTGTGTGAAAGACTCTGACCTGAGACCCTGGACAGCCATTGTCAGTGAGAGAAGACAATACTGAGGTTGCTAGACCAATGATCATCTAACTCGGTACAAGGTGGCATCATGTGTTCATATGGCCGGGGAGGGGGGGAGCTACTGGGAGGGGTGTGCACAGAAAGGCGGAAAGGGTAAGGCTTCCCTCCCCTCCCCCATCACTCCTCTCTTCTAACTTATGTTTCCCAAACCAACCCCACTTTAACAACAAACACAAAACCGAGACTCTCTTGGTAGTCACGTGCCTCAGCATTTACCTCTGCCATTTACTCACAAGGGGTGGTGCAATTCAGATGCCGACCAAGGATTCTGCTGTGGAGGTGATACCTTCACCGTGGTCCTTCACGTGGAAGTCCAGGTCATTTGTTTCTTCCCTCTCAAAAGTGGAGGAGGGAGAGAATCCGGCCACCTGCTTAGATGCTCTAAGTGCCGCCTCACCTGAGTGGTGATAAGGCTGGGTGGGCAGAGGCCCATCTGTTTCTCCACCACACCAACAGAAACATCAGTTTAAGTCCCGGAGAAAGGGTGGCGGGAAGCAGTGTTCCCTCTAAGCTGAGTTAGTGTGGGCCGGCTCAGTTTTTCAGCCTCCGGCTCACACATTTTTGTCTCAGCTCAGGAAGGAGGGCTCCAGAGCAAGCTAATTTACGCAGCAGCCAAATCCCTTGCTCACGTCAATGCCAATAGCTCACAAAGTAGAATTTTTGCTCACAAGACTCCACAGCTTACAGGGAGCATTGGTGGGAAGTGCTAGTATCAAGTCACAGCTAACTTATGGCCACCCCATAGGGTTTTCAAGGCCAGAGATGTTCAGAGGCAGTTTGCTGTTGCCTGCTTCTGTATAGCGACCCTGCTATTCCTTGGCGGTCTCCCAGCCACATACTAGCCAGGTCCAACCTTCCTTAGCTTCTGAGATCGGGCTAGCCTGGGCAGCAGAGGGATACCAGCATCTCAAATTTCCCGCAGACTGGACCTGGCCCGTAGCTACAGTGGGGCTATTGGGGGCTCCGCCCCCTTCCTTAAAGGGCCAGCCCCACAAGATTTTCTTGAGAAGATTTTAAAGAAGAAGTGGGGGATGGCACACGCCCCTCTCCCTCCTGCAAGATTTAAAGGGTCCTCTAGTTGATTGGTGGGCCACGTGCTTCCTGCCAATCAGCTGAAGGGCCTGTTAATTCTTTCAGGAGGGGAGGGAGAGGGGTGGCCACCAGGCGGTCGGACTTGGGGGCGGACTGGAGCATCATCCATGTAGAAGTATTCTCCACTAGCATCATACCCTATTGAGGGCCGCTCAAAAATCTCAGAGGAAGAGGAAGAAGAAAAGGAAGAGGAGGAGGAGGAGATTGGATGTATACCCTGCCCTTCACTCGGAGTCTCAGAGCGGCTTTCAAACTCCTTTCCCTTCCCCTCCCCACAACAGTCACCCTGTGAGGTAGGTGGGGCTGAGAGAGATGTGAGAGAACTGCCCTTGAGAGAACAGCTCTGACAGAACTACGGCTTGCCCAAGGTCATCCAGCCAGGTGCAAGTGGAGGAGTGGGGAATCAAACCCAGTTCTCCCAGATACAGTCTGCGCACTTAACCACTACACCAAACTGGTCTTAAGACATTTAGCAACTGCTCCAAATTGATCGAATTCGTGCACATCTGCCGCATTTCAGAGCAGATTCTCCCCAGAACCACAGTTAAAATTTCAGCGCAGTTAACTGCATATCACTTGGCTGCAGATATTGTAAGCACAGTTTTTCAGGACGGCTCCCAAAAACAACAAGAGAAGCTCTGCAAAGATTTCTCGTATGGAAGGAAAGGCATCCAAGTTGTCATAAAGTCATAACTGAGCTATTGCTTTAACGGCGCCTTTGAAGCTCGCATACTTTAATGTCTCTGATATCTGTTGTAGGAACAGATTTGTTGAGAGCCAATTTCTAAAGGTCCAATGTAATCTGGATGGGACTCCACACCGTATCTGTGCAGCTTCAACTTAAGCAGCCAATCCAATGAACTAACCGGAAGAAAAAACTGATCCTTTTGTCTTGACTATGCTACAGATGGAGCTCAAAGGCCTCCCTTGTACTCTCTTCTGGCATTATATTTTAAGCTCCCTCACCCAAGTATACTCTTTGGAGCCATTAGAGCATGACAAACTTCTTGTACGAAAGGAGACAGCTATGAAATGTGGAAGACCGCAGCAACGAACATGCTTCTAATAACAGGAGTTCCCCTAGCTCTTTTACTACGAAATGACCCCTGGCTAGACCAATGATCATCTAACTCAGTACAAGGTGGCATCATGTGTTCATATGGCGGGGGGGAAGGAGCTACTGGGAGGGGTGTGCACAGAAAAGGCGGAAGGGGTAAGGCTTCCCTCCCCTCCCCCACCGCTTCTCTCGTCTAACTTATGTTTCCCAAACCAACCCCACTTTAACAACAAACACAAAACCGAGACTCTCTTGGTAGTCACGTGCCTCAGCATTTACCTCTGCCATTTACTCACAAGGGGTGGTGCAATTCAGATGCCGACCAAGGATTCTGCTGTGGAGGTGATACCTTCACCGTGGTCCTTCACGTGGAAGTCCAGGTCATTTGTTTCTTCCCTCTCAAAAGTGGAGGAGGGAGAGAATCCGGCCACCTGCTTAGATGCTCTAAGTGCCGCCTCACCTGAGTGGTGATAAGGCTGGGTGGGCAGAGGCCCATCTGTTTCTCCACCACACCAACAGAAACATCAGTTTAAGTCCCGGAGAAAGGGTGGCGGGAAGCAGTGTTCCCTCTAAGCTGAGTTAGTGTGGGCCGGCTCAGTTTTTCAGCCTCCAGCTCACACATTTTTGTCTCAGCTCAGGAAGGAGGGCTCCAGAGCAAGCTAATTTACGCAGCAGCCAAATCCCTTGCTCACGTCAATGCCAATAGCTCACAAAGTAGAATTTTTGCTCACAAGACTCCACAGCTTACAGGGAGCATTGGTGGGAAGTGCTAGTATCAAGTCACAGCTAACTTATGGCCACCCCATAGGGTTTTCAAGGCCAGAGATGTTCAGAGGCAGTTTGCTGTTGCCTGCTTCTGTATAGCGACCCTGCTATTCCTTGGCGGTCTCCCAGCCACATACTAGCCAGGTCCAACCTTCCTTAGCTTCTGAGATCGGGCTAGCCTGGGCAGCAGAGGGATACCAGCATCTCAAATTTCCCGCAGACTGGACCTGGCCCGTAGCTACAGTGGGGCTATTGGGGGCTCCGCCCCCTTCCTTAAAGGGCCAGCCCCACAAGATTTTCTTGAGAAGATTTTAAAGAAGAAGTGGGGGATGGCACACGCCCCTCTCCCTCCTGCAAGATTTAAAGGGTCCTCTAGTTGATTGGTGGGCCACGTGCTTCCTGCCAATCAGCTGAAGGGCCTGTTAACTCTTTCAGGAGGGGAGGGAGAGGGGTGGCCACCAGGCGGTCGGACTTGGGGGCGGACTGGAGCATCATCCATGTAGAAGTATTCTCCACTAGCATCATACCCTATTGAGGGCCGCTCAAAAATCTCAGAGGAAGAGGAAGAAGAAAAGGAAGAGAAGGAGGAGGAGGAGGAGAAGGAGATTGGATGTATACCCTGCCCTTCAGTCAGAGTCTCAGAGCGGCTTTCAAACTCCTTTCCCTTCCCCTCCCCACAACAGTCACCCTGTGAGGTAGGTGGGGCTGAGAGAGATGTGAGAGAACTGCCCTTGAGAGAACAGCTGTGACAGAACTACGGCTTGCCCAAGGTCATCAAGCCAGGTGCAAGTGGAGGAGTGGGGAATCAAACCCAGTTCTCCCAGATACAGTCTGCGCACTTAACCACTACACCAAACTGGTCTTAAGACATTTAGCAACTGCTCCAAATTGATCGAATTCGTGCACATCTGCCGCATTTCAGAGCAGATTCTCCCCAGAACCACAGTTAAAATTTCAGCGCAGTTAACTGCATATCACTTGGCTGCAGATATTGTAAGCACAGTTTTTCAGGACGGCTCCCAAAAACAACAAGAGAAGCTCTGCAAAGATTTCTCGTATGGAAGGAAAGGCATCCAAGTTGTCATAAAGTCATAACTGAGCTATTACTTTAACGGCGCCTTTGAAGCTCGCATACTTTAATGTCTCTGATATCTGTTGTAGGAACAGATTTGTTGAGAGCCAATTTCTAAAGGTCCAATGTAATCTGGATGGGACTCCACACCGTATCTGTGCAGCTTCAACTTAAGCAGCCAATCCAATGAACTAACCGGAAGAAAAAACTGATCCTTTTGTCTTGACTATGCTACAGATGGAGCTCAAAGGCCTCCCTTGTACTCTCTTCTGGCATTATATTTTAAGCTCCCTCGCCCAAGTATACTCTTTGGAGCCATTAGAGCATGACAAACTTCTTGTACGAAAGGAGACAGCTATGAAATGTGGAAGACCGCAGCAACGAACATGCTTCTAATAACAGGCCTAAAGGACAATTAAGAAAGCTGCTGGGGGGGGAGAGGAAGAGGGCAGACCCATGGATGTGGATGCACATAACCCACAGGCCCTATACCTTCCGGGAGAGCAAATGGGATCAACCAGTACAGGGGTCCCCAACGTGGTGCCCTGGCACCCACCAAATATTTTCAGAGAGTGGGCAAGGCCGGGTGGGGCTTTTGCCCAGCAGGGCTTCTGACCGGCCTTTGGAGATTTGATTGGCTGTGCAGATTTTTAAAAGTGCTGCTTTGGCTGCCACTACAGCACGTAGATCTTCACTGTGCGACTGCAAGCTGCGACAACCATTTTACGGGTGGCTCCGCCTCCCGCGGCAGCCATTTTGTGGCCGGGCCCACCACATTGTGTCAGAATTCCAACGGTGCCCAACAGGCTCAAATAGGCTGGGGATCCCCCGAACTAGTATATTCCAATAAGCTGATATTGTGAATTCCGCTTCCAGTTTTTAACTCACTTGCCCGCATTCCCCTTACACAGAAATCTGGAGCTGCACACTCACGTACAGCACTGCAAGCTTCTAATACTTCTTTCTAATGTTTGCAGGGGTGCTCAAGGAACGTCAACTGCCAAAGTCGTGTTGCTTGGGAGAGCACCTGCCACTATGCTTTAGGAAACTGGCCATGCTCCTCGTTGTCACAATCATTTGGGTGAATCCATACCACTTCACCAGCCTGCACTTCATGTGATCAAATCACTCCTGGAGCAGAGCACGGCGAAATTCTTGTCTACTGATGCTTGCAAATAATGATATATATATGTATTCCCTCCCCACCCACCCCCTTTCCTGTCTACCCTGGTCTCCCGGATCCCGTCTCTTGGTAACCGATAAATAATTTATAACATTCATTGTCATGTGTGCGTGCTCACTGCAGCCCGGCTGGTTTTCTACCGGCGAAACAGATGCCCCCGAAACTGGAGCATTAACAGCCTGGACTGGCACGCCCTATCGACATGAATTGTTTCGTGCTCTACGGCACACGAAGGGAAACACACAGAACCACCGTAAAACTCTTCCACGGCACCCACAAAACTAGCTTTCTGCAATGCGCAGCAAAAACAAACGTTCGCAGAGATTCTGGCTGATGGACAGAAAAAGAGCTCTGTTGGGGCAGGCCGAGCATCTGGGGCTTGGATCCCGCTTGAGTATACCAGGGCACATCTGCCCACCCTTCCACTGCATCGAGAAGCTGGGGATGAAACCACATGTTTTCATGGAAGCGTAGCCAATGGCCGAGTAGCAGCCATTTTAGAAGAGGTGAAATTCGGCAAGCATCACGGATGGAAAAGTTGCTGGGGTGAAAGCAGAATTTGAAATATGGAAACAGAAGGAAGGGAAAGGGTCAAGCATTTCCCCATCAACCACTCCCCCCTCCCCCCCCCTGTCCCCAGCAGCCTTCTTTGTTTCAAGGCAGGCAACGTGTAAGGTAAAGTTCGCCATTGAGTCACAACTGCCTCATGGTGACCCCCATGGGATTTTCAGGGCAAGAGATAAGCAGAGGCGGTTGGCCACTGCCTTCCTCTGCCTAGCAACCCCAGGCTTCCTTGGTGGTCTCCCATCTAAGTATGGGCCCAGCTAAGCTTCTAAACTCTGGCAAGATCAGGCTAGACTGGGCTATTAGGGCTGTAAGGCAATGTATAGATGGAGGCTAATTAAAGTTGTATTCCAAGATCCACATATGGCCGGCATGTACCTCACATTTGATGTAAAGATGCTGCTGAAATCTGCATCCCTGTGGTCAGCAATGCTCCCTCTAAGATGTGGAGTCTTGTGAGCAAAAATTCTACTTTGTGAGCTACTGGCATTAAAGTTGTGAGCGAGCAGTTTGGCTACTGCATAGATTTGTTTGCTCTGGAGCCATCCCTTCCTGAGCTAAGACAAAAATGTGTGAGCCACAGGCTAAAAGACTGTGAGCTAGCTCACAGTAACTCAGCTTAGAGGGAACACTGGTGGTGAGTTTTCCACCCCACAGCTAATGGGTTCAAATAGTCTTCCTTGTTTAGATTGCTCTCTGCAAGTTGTGGGCTGCCAGGCCAGGAGCCCCTCCCCTGGAACATGCACTGGCAACTCTCAGTGTGGTGAGAGAAACCCGTTCGGCAGAAGTGAACATTAAAGCATGCCGTGGAAAACAAGACACTGGGATGCTGTTTGCAATGGTACCTGCCCTATGAGGGCCACATGGGGACCAGCTCCAAGTCCTATGGAAATCAACATGAAACTAGACAGAGGAAGGTAATTTCGCCAGGGGCTTTTGTTTCCTTCCTCCTTCTGCCCTCTCGCTTTCAACAAGTCACCTGGGGGCTTCTTTGTCAACAGGCTCCCATTTTTACAAGTCGCATTCGGTCAGCTGCAAAGCCCTCCCCGCCCACAGGCCAGCCTGTTCTCAACAATATCGCACAGATCATATTGTCATCCATCCACAAGGGAATTAAACAGCCCTCTCCGCTATGCAGTCTGTCATACGTGTGTGCAGAAGCATTGGGAAAGCCCAGGTTGCTCAAGGAAGTTAGCTAAGCGACACACTACTTGAAGAAACCCGGACAAAAGTTCCTGACCTAAACTCACCAAGTTATCATACTGTTAGGACTTACACAATTGCCGTGACGGGCCTCTTCTCCCTCTGCAGCCACACACGGATATCAGTTCTTACGTCCTGCATGACCTCGCACTCGCAAGTACAACCTCCTACTCCTTAGCTGGAATACTCATGAACATTCCACAACATCATGACAGAAGAAGTTACTGCAGGCCCGGGATTCTGCCAGAGAGACAGCCGCCTGTTTCTGGCCTATATGTTTGATAGTAGACCGCAAATAAAGACTGCTGGAGGGGAGTCTCTTCATTGATCACACTACACATTCAATGGCTGCTTTCTGCGGAGCCTGCTCTACTAGGAGTACATCAGCTACAGGCTTCTAGCTCTCTGAAATGGGACTACGCCACCTCTTGTCCTGGACACCAGCTAGCGCAATGTGACAGTCAAATAATGTACAGAGGTTTTCAATTATATGTGACAGCAAGCGATATCCACAGCACTACTAACAATCCTTTGGGGGGGGGTAGTAATTTTTTTTTTTAGTGGTAGTTCATTTCTTCAAAAAAGGGCGTCTGTGCAAACCTATGTTGTTCTCGTGGGACTGCAGAGGCAGAGACAGTCTCAAGGCACGGAGGACTTTGCCAGAAAAACAGCAGACGTAAGAGTTGCGCCGTACTTGACAGGGTTTGTGTTATTGATTTCAACAAGCCACAACAGGCCTTCTAAACAAAGAAGCCCCTACCCCCCCCCAAGGCTTTTTTGAGCTTCTTTAAGGCCTTTCCCCCCTTCT
>NW_015173166.1:150210-157554 GCF_001447785.1 Gekko japonicus
AAAACAATGCGTTTTCAACAGCACACAAGCACAACACCCCGGTGGGGCTCACTGTTTAGACAACACCACCTTGTTAGATCTCTGGAAGCCTGAACTCAAAACGCCTCTGCGTAAACCAGAGCCGGACGGCTGGAAAAGAAAGGCCGGTTTGTGCGTGGAGGGCCGGAGAAAAGATTAAATATTAATTCTTCTTGGCAAAGGGGTGGGGGGGTGGGGGTGGGGACTGCAGGCCTCCCACGCATTGTCCCAACCCGATCGACGTTCACATCCAAAAAAAGGGTACTTTAAAAAAAGAAGAAGAAAAAAAGAAGGAACTGCATCAATCATTAAACAGTTAAATGAAGGTAGTATGACAGTCCCTATTGTTCGGGGAGAGAACACTTGTCTTTTCCAGAGCAGCTGCCAGGTCCTATTAGATGCAGAAAAAGGGGATCTTTTTGGACTGGGGAGGGGATGGTTTCCGCTATTGAAAGCAGAAGACAATGGTCTGCTTTTGTGGACCCCTCAAGCCCCGTCTAACATCTGTCCAGAATCAATTTTTGACCTAATGTTTCTTTCATCGAATATTAGGCTTGGCAATCCAACGGCAGCTTGCTGGTAGGGGCCAGGATTTTCTTACATGCGGAACAAAGCAGAGGGCGCACCACATCTCCGACAGAGGCCCACATGTAAATGTATGAGGGCTGTGCAGAAGCATCTCAAGGTTTCTTAGAAGGGTTGTTTGTGGGCCCAGGCGCTCGCAGAGGCCCTTGGTAGTTACACACTGACACTCTGGCACAGTTCCCATCCAGTTCCACAGAGCCTGAGAACCTTCTGGAAGAACAGTGGCTCAAAGAAAAAGGTTCTGGAGAATTGCGTCAATGCTTCAAACAGGAGGAAGAGGCACCAGATACTGACCATAAGAGACAAAAACTCCCCAAATCCTATTTGCATGAATGAACGATGGCAGGAAAGTTCCCACTCTCCTGGCTTTCTCCAAAGTATGAAAAACTGAACTATCCAAGAGGGCTTTTAAGTGCCGGTAATAAGTGCTGCACTGTACGAAAGTCTTTACTTGGGTAAATGACTGAGATTGGTCTATCCTGCTGTGCATAGCCTCTACTGTGAGTAGGATCCTATGATGTAACTTTTGTACCGCTTCATGGGTCATGTGAATACTTATGCCACGCTTTAGTTCTTTCTGGTGGTTCCAGACTTCTAAACTCCTAATTACCGAATGTCCCATTTCATTGACTGAACTAATTCACTATACGTAATCCACTTTGAGGTCCTGTGAGAAAGTCAGACTATAAATAACGCGAATAAAATAATAATAATAAATATAGCTGTGCCATGTTCCACACGGGCCCAACGCCCCAATGGAGAGATCTCAACCCAAACATGTGAGCTTGAAGAGGGTCCCATACAAACCTTCCTTCCCTGCAGCTGCCATTTTGTACAGGGGCAGAGGTGAGAGAATAAACAGAGAAACATTGCTCCACCGAGCATTTCCAGGGCGTGCACATGTGCAAACACTGCAAGGGATTATGAGTCATGATTGCAGTTTGCTATTGGTGTAACACAGATTAAGCCACAATGAACTGAGAACTCACAGACAAGCTTTACCGAGAAAGTACCAGAAAACCTTGCCATAACTACAGGATCTTTGCTTACGGCCTCAATTTAACAGTTGGGGTGTGTGTGTGTGTGTTTTTAAAGCAATTTATTACAAACCAACCATTCAGAGAGTTAACAAAAACTCCACTTACCCAAAGGGTCTCTGGATGAGCGCTGGATGTAACTGCTGCACCCCCAAGGCAAAACCTAAGGGGAAAAATTGGTAAGCATGATATTAGGTTACTTCATGCCACATCTTGCTGATAAGAATGAAAGTGGTCCAATGATATTGAAGTGTTGGTTCAAATCCTGGGTTGTATAAATTCAAGGTTCAGCATAACTATAACACTTTGTACGTGGGACTCAGAGTCAGAACAAGGTGCTGCTGTTCAGGTTGTTGAACTCAAAGATTACAGTGAGAAGAAGACTGTAACACACACTGTACCAAAAGGAAACGGTAGGCTATAAGAATCCAAATAGATGATACAACTGAAGACCAACAGAAAACGTTCATGGTTTGTCTTATGTTACCATGTTAATTCACCAGCTTGCTGTAGTGATTAAGAGCACCGACTCTAATCTGGGAGAACCGGGTTTGATTCCCCACTCCTCCACATGCAGCTGCTGGGGTGACCTTGGGTCAGTCACAAGTTCTCTCAGAGCTGATCTCTCAAGAGCAGTCCTCAAAAGAGCTCTCTCACCTACCTCACAGGGTGTCTGTTGCGGGGAGGGGAAGGGAAAGATGATTGTAAGCTGCTCTGAGACTCCAAGTGAAGGGTGGGGTATAAATCCAATCTCTTCTCTTTTTATTAAAAAACACTTCTCCTGGATTTTTAAATACTACTTTGGAACTTTCAATACCCCTTACTCTTTTGAAGAAAGTATTTAAAATTCCTTTGTAGCAGATATTGCAAGAGGAAAAAAACAGATTAATTATTCTTACCAAAAGAGAATGCTGACAAAAAGCCCTGGAATCGCTCTCCTCCCCCTTCCTTTTCTTTTGAAACATCCTGATGAAGGGTACTGGAAAATTCGAAAGCTTGCCCATTGTTTTGTGCCATTTCGATGGGTCTTAATAAAAGGTATTTCATGGTTGGCTTTAGGGGAAGGGCTGTGGCTCAGTGGTAGAGCATCAGCTTGGCATGCAGAAGGTCCCAGGTTCAATCCCCAGGGCCTCCAGTTAAAGGGATCCGGTAGTAGGCGACATGAAAGACCCTTGCCTGAGACCCTGAATACCCACTACCAGACTGGGTGAACAATACTGACCTCGATGGACCAATGGTCTGGCACAGTAATGAGATAATACGGAGAACAAGAAAAACTGTTGAAAAAGTGACGCTTAATATATGTCTTTACAATCATCTTAGCCCATGGCAGGTTCTACTACACGTTACAGCTGTTACGAATATTGAAAATCTTCCTTGATAATTGTGAGACGTCACCAGAGGATATGAATCTCTGAGGGACATTTTTTGTCCTACATCCTTGTTCAGAAGAAGATCTTCCTTCGAAACGGCAAGACATTCCGGAGATCACCGCCAATATATTTTTCTATGATTATGTATATTATTTTTGTTCACTTTTCTATGATTCTTTAAAGACATATATTAAGCGTCACTTTTTCACAGTTTTTCTTGTTCTCTGTACTGATTCAGTATAAGACCGCTTCACGTGTCCATGTGATCGACCACGTTTTAAGGATTTTGTAATGGTCCAATATGTCTACCTGGAACCGCCACCTTACCAAAGGCATTCTCTTTATACGTTATTTTTTCAGAAGGGTCTCTGTGTCCGCCCCAAAATCCCGTTTTCTTTTACATCGCTTCTCCTGTTGTACTCTTAATAGCTGCAGATACATACACACATCTTGGAAAGCCCCTCCTTGTTCTTGGAATCCTGTCTCCTCGTAAAAATAGTTACGCTGTGCGTATTTTAGCTGCAATCCCCTCAGTTTACAGCACAAAAAACAGCCACAACCATTTTAAGTATTCCTTTAATCTTGGACTGTTTTAGAAACAGCCCACCGGCCCCAATTCTGTTGTGCAACATTTGCACCGCTGCCAGGTGTCACAGACACCCCACCCCCCCAAGATTTGATTCATACGCAGAACTTCAGTTTCTGGTTATTTAATTTCCAGCCATTTATTCCGTTATCTACAGTTTACTATCTGCCAGTCTTTGTTTTCCTCCCCCTTTTGAGTCCCTCCTTGGATGTAAAACGTTGCCATATTCCCCCCACCCACCCATGCAGATCTGCCATTGGTCAACATGGGTAGCTGTGTTTTTCTACTGCTACAGGCAGACCAAGAGTAAGAGTCCAGTAGCACCTTAAAGACTAACAAAATTTGTGGTAGGATAGCAGCTTTTGTGAGTCACTGGCTCACTTCTTCAGATACACCAGATACTGAAGAAGTGAGCCAGTGACTCACGAAAGCTCCTACCCTACCACAAATTTTGTTACTTTAAGGTGCTACTGGACTCTTACTCTTTCCTACTGCTATTGGTGATACATCGATATGAAGAGAAGAGAAGAAGAGATTGGATTTATACCCCACCCTTCACTACCCAAAGGAGTCTCAGAGCGGCTTACAATCTCCTCCCTCTTCCGCAACAAACACCCTGTGAGGTAGGTGGGGCTGAGAGAGCTCTTTTGAGGACTGCTCGTGTGAGAACAGCTCTGAGAGAACTTGTGACTGGCCCAAGGTCACACCAGCAGCTGCATGTGGAGGAGTGGGGAATCAAACCCAGTTCTCCCAGATTAGAGTCTGCGCTCCTAACCACTACGCCAAACTGGCAATTTCCTTCTTCCCTATGGTCTGTAGCCTAGGGTCTATCATGGTTAGTTTCCCCCACACTCTCAGAGGTCTGTTTCTGCTTCCAGGGACAGCCTTTCACACAGGGTCTACGTCACTCATAAAGGGTTAGGTGCATCCCCCCCCCCCCCCCCCAAAAAAAAAAACCAAACCCACAAGTATACACCAGACAAACCAAACAGCCGCATAATTTGCCCAAACTTGAGGGACATAATTATTCTTTCTGTACACGATGTCTTGTTACCAGCCCACATTCCAGCAACTTCATTTATGCTCATAAACGAAGATCCAGGGCACTCCATCTTCAAGGAAAAGTGCTGACCGTTTGTTGCCCCCACCACCACCACGTTTTCCCGTCAGTCTCCAAAGTGTTCAGGTTACATTACCAAATGGCAACCAAACTCATAAGAACCCATTCCGAGGCTTGGCCGAGTAGTACGCAACACATTTTGACTCCTTTTGAGCCCTGCCCTGGATGGCCAAGGCTAGCCGGATCTCATCAGATCCCAGAAGCTAAGCAGGGTCAGCCCTGGTCAGTACTTGAATGGGAGGCCAGCAAGGAATACCTGGGTTGTGATGCAGAGGCAGGCAATGGCTACCACTCTACGGGGTTGCCATAAGTTGGCTGCTACTTGGTGGCCCTTCCCACCACTACCAAATCCCTTCTCTTTCCACTGACACACTGCCTTCATCTGCCACCACTTATTCTCAAGAATCCTCCGCCTGTACACGCGCAACACAACAAAGTTTCCTGTTGGGGGCTTTATTTAGAACAAAAGGATTTCCCTGAAAAATCCCATTATCAGTATGGACCCACTCCTGGCCTCTCCATACGCCAGTACTGGCTTTCCTTGCTTTTGCACATGGGAAGTCCACTTTCCTGGCCCCACTGGTGGACCTCCTGATGGCACCTGGTATTTTTGGCCACTGTGTGACAGAGTGTTGGACTAGATGGGCCTTTGGCCTGATCCAACATGGGCATCTCTTATGTTCTTATGTTTCCGAACAGGCTAAGTATTACAAAAAACACAGCCGCGTATTAGACACACCCCATTCCAAATGTATTAGGGTGACTTTTTTTAAAAAAACAGATCAATGATTTGGGCTTGCATTTTTAAGAAACAGTGTTTATAACGACATCTGAGTTTGATTCTGTTGTCAGTGAAAGTGGAGCATCAAACCATGGTCCTCCTGTGTACAGACTCCCTCCTGTCTTTTCTGTTACAATCTAGTCAAAGTTTGGGAAGGGGGCCATGGCTCAGTGGTAGTGCATCTGCTTGGCATGCAGAAGGTACCAGGGTCAATCACTGGCACCTCCAGTTAAAGGACTGGGTAGCAGGTGATGTGAAAGACCTCCCCCTAAGATCATGGAGAGCCACTGACGGTTGAGTAGACAATGTCAACTGTGATAGACCAATGATCTGATTCAGGATCAGGCAGCTTCATGCATGTTCATGTATCCCAATAAGGGGGTGATCCCTATTGCTAAACTGTAGTCAGCTGCTGTAATGTCTACACTGGACCAACGTCTTAAAATTGAATCCATGACTTCCTGTCAAACATCCCTGAGTTGTAACAACTTTGGCCGGGGGCGGGCAGGGAGAGTATATGTGGCTTCTGAGGTCATGAATTATCAATGCCACACTCCAAGTCGTGTATTTATTGTTATCAGCTTCCTACAGGATCCAGGCAATTAATTACAGGCTCTAGGATCCAGGAAATGCTATTCTGTCTCTCATCAGGATCATTCAAAGAACCCACCTGGGTAATCTCATACTCCAGTTTTCTGCCCTCGGGTTACTCAAGATCTATCTGCCCAGTTCGCAAAATTATGAATATTTATGGCTCTACCAGTCAAAACAGCATGAAAATTTTACTTTCTGTCTCAAAGAAATGCTATTCCACCCAGTAATTGAAGCCATTACTTTCTGAAACTATGGCCCAGTTCCAAGCATTCTTCTAAAAAAAATAAGCCCAATGAGTCCATTGGGAATTTCTTTCCTAGTCAGGAAGACTTCCAAGTAAATATGAACAGAGTCGCAGTCTGGTGTAGTGGCTAAGTGGTTAAGTGCGCGGACTCTAATCTGGGAGAACCGGGTTTGATTCCCCACTCCTCCACTTGCACCTGGCTGGATGACCTTGGGCAAGCCATAGTTCTGATAAGAGCTGTCCTTGAAAAGGAGCAGTTTCTGTCAAGAGTTCTCTCAGCCCCACCTACCTCACAGGGCGTCTGTTGTGGGGAGGGGAAGGGAAAGGAGTTTGTAAGCCGCTCTGAGACACCTTTGGGTAGTGAAGGGCGGGGTATAAATCCAATCTCTTCTTCTTCTTCTCAAGTCTTCCAATTCATTTACCTCACTTAGAGACTTTGCACACTTATAGTGAGAAGGAAATCTTCATTCCACACCGCCCTAGTGACTCAAAAGTATGTATTTACTTCATTTATAACCCTCTTTTCTGCCCAATGGGGACACAAAGCAGATTACATTGCTCTCCTCCATTTTATCCTCACAGCAACCCTGTGAGGTAGGTTAGGCTGAGAGTGTGTGATTGGCCCAACAAAAGACTCCTGAGTAAACTTAGCAATCATGGGATAAGAGGACAAGTTCTCTTACGGATTAAAAACTGGCTAAATGTCAGGAAGCAAAGATTAAGAATCAATGGACAGTTCTCACAATGGAGGGAAGTAAGCAGTGGAGTCCAGTGTTCCCTCTAAGCTGAGTTAGTGTGAGCTAGCTCACAGTTTTTTAGCCTACGGCTCACAGATTTTTGTCTTAGCTCAGGAAGGAGGGCTCCAGAGCAAACTGATTTAGGCAGTAGCCAAATCACTGGCTCACAACTTTAATGCCAATAGCTCAGAAAGTAGAATTTTTGCTCACAAGACTCCACAGCGTAGAGGGAGCATTGGTGGAGTCCCACAAGGATCGGTATTGGGGCC
>NW_015173166.1:158493-158676 GCF_001447785.1 Gekko japonicus
TGAAACACGGGGGTTAATGTGTATGGGAATGGGCAGCTGGAACTCTCAACAACATCGCTTGGTCAATATCATCACACTGAGGCTCCCTTAGAAGGATGGGACCTTCCCACTCCCCCAGACAACTGGCATTCTTAGTGCAACATTTTGCTCGTCCTCATTAACAGAACATGCCCCACGAGACCA
>NW_015173166.1:158968-246623 GCF_001447785.1 Gekko japonicus
CATTCCCTCAGTGACCCCTCCTTCCTACCCAATGTTTTAATTGCTGTTTTTGGTTTCGTTTGGCTTTCCCTCAGCGATCCCTCCCTTTCTAACCACTGTTTTATTTGTTTTTATGTTTTGTATGTATTTTAACTCTGTTTTTAATTGTTTTAATGATGAATGTTTTGGGAGGGACTTATTTTAATAGTTTAAAAATATGGTTTTAATTTTATCACGTTATGTTTAAATTGTTAGCCGCCTCGGTGGCCCTTGTGAGGACAGAAAAGTGGGATATAAGTTCTTTAAATAAAGAAAATAAAAATCGTCCTACCCAATCTGCTCAAACATTGAAGCCTTCATATGTCTAAGGAGGCTTCAATGTTTGAGCAGAGTGGTAGGATCTCTCGAGAAAAGACAAGCTTCGCCTTCTCCACTTCTTAACCCTGGCCTTTCCATCTTCTGTTTACACGCTACAACTGCCAGCTGCCATAGCAACTTAGCTGGCGCAGCTGCTAACAGAGAGTGGTGCAGGCTGATGATGTCATCACCTGGTAGTTCCAGCTGCTATGGACACTGTCCCGCCCCTCCTCAGCCACTTGGCGCAAGGGTGTATGTGACTGAACTGCCCGCCTTTTCCTGTCTCATCGCCCCTATCCATGAGGCTGCCAACACTTTGAGAACTCCATGCTCGGCAGCAGAAAGCATTGCGCAAAGTAAGCGTAACATGCAGAATTTGTTTTGACGGCAGAATCCGAGCTTCCTGGGCGCAAACAATAAAACCCGGGGTTGTTTATACTGCCCTATTCAAGGCCTTGAACCAATTTAAGCAAGCCCGACGAACCAGAAAGAAATGTTTGAATGCTCACCGGTCTGAATACTCCTTGGTTTTGCTCCCAGATACGCGAGGTTGACGTTTGCTTTCCGGCCGTCGATGATGGGGTTAGGATCCTTGCAGGCCCTCTCGGCAGCAGCTCGGTCGGCCATGGTCACCTAAAAAGAAGCACAATCCACGTTTTGTAGCATCTGAATGCCCTCACTTGCTCTTCACTGGCAAGCGCTTGCCCCAAAAACTACGGAGGTGAAGAGTGTAGATTTTCCTCTGCCTGAAACATCACTGCTGAAGCTGAAGGAGCGAGTGACCCTTCCTGTCGAACCTTCCATTCCCACCTGTGTGGTCTTGTTTTCTGGCTGACATCACAAGAAAGGAAGAGGTTGGCAAAGCTAAATACCTCAGAGCCCCGAGTCTCCTCGAAGCGGAGGCATGCTGACACACAGCTCTCAAGACTCCTTGAACTCTGGTACACCTGCTTCCTCCCAAGTTTGCTCTTCACTGGCGGCGGTTTGGTAATGATTTACATTAGCAGAGGCAGAAGCGGACAGAAACTGTCCCAAGGGAAGCAGGGGCAGAAGGAGTGGGGCGGTAAACTAGGGGCAGGTGCTGAGGTCGAGCAGCTAAAACTTTTTGTCTCCTTTTTTTCAGAAAAGGAGGACGTCCACATATGCTTCACCAAGGGAAGGAGGTAGTCACTGCTGTTTTTCTTCTCGAGGCAAAAAGGCACAGAAGTTGTTTGCCTGAGCTGAGTCAGCAGCAAACAACAGAATGAAAGCAAAGAACTTTCCTGTTGAAAACACACACCACACAGTTTGGGGGAAAGTACAGGCACCACTTCAATATATACTATATGGCCTTTAAGATCTGCTCAGTTGACAACACCCTGATCTGGATAGCCCAGGTTAGCCCAATCTCGTCAGATTTTGGAAGCGAAGCCTGGAAGTATTTGAATGGGAGACCTCCAAGGAAGCCCAGGGTTACTACGCAGAGGCAGGAAATGGGAAACCACCTCTGAATGTCTCTTGCCTTGAAAACTCTATGGGTTTGCCAGAAGTAGCCTGTGACTTAATGTCACTTTACACACACAATTCACAACATGAAACTCTACAGGTAAGGCAGCCTCACATGCAAAGACAAGCTGTGCATCTGGAAACCTAAATTTGAATTCTATAGATAAATATAAAAAGGTAAAGGTTCCCTTGCTCGAAAGCCAGTCGAATCCAACTCTAGGGTTGCGGTGCACATCTCCGTTTCAAAGCCGAAGAGCCAGCGCTGTCCGAAGACGTTTCCGTGGTCATGTGGCCGGCATGACTAAACACCAAGGTGCACGGAACGCTGTTACCTTCCCACTGAAGTGGTACCTATTTATCTACTTGCAATTTCTTGCTTTTGACCTGCTAGGTTGGCAGGAGCTGGAACTAGAGACGGGAGCTCACCCCATCATGCGGCACCCGGGTCTCGAACTGCTGAACTACCGACCTTCCACAGCCTGCAGTTCAGCGTCTTAACCACTTGAGCCACCGCAGCTCCTATAGATAAATATAAGCCTACAGAAATATAAATTGCTGTGCATACAGATGCTGGGAAGCCTGGGTCGTTTATCTTCAGAGGAGGAGGGGCATCCCATTCCCCAGTTAAAAAACGACTGGGCAGGAAATGATGTGACAGACCCCTACAAAAGACTCTAGAGAGCCACTGCCAGTCACGCGGCAGACAAGACCAATTCCATTCCTACGTGTGCCTGACAAAGGGAGTTTTGACTCTCAGAAGCCTATATCCTCAAACGCTTGCTGCTCTCTACAGTACTACTGGACTCTAATCTAACTGATAAACAAAGTGCCTCCGTATAAGTCAGCTGGCAACCCTTTTTTTAAAAGGTCGAAACAAAAGTTTTATTTGATTGCTGTGACAAGCGCTAGAGGCTGTGCCCTTTTGAAACAAGAAAAAGACCATTTCAGTTCTGGTAGGTTCCTAGGATCAGCAATAAAAGGAAAATAAAGAACGTTTCCCCTTCTGAGAGTGAAAGGGAATTTTTGGCTTACTGAAAACTGTAATTATGTCATTTAAGTAAAAAGCAAGCGTATTTAAATTTTTCAATTACTTGGTTGAGAGGCAGATGATAATCACTAAAATTTGCTTCAATTGATTTGACAGCGCTCGGGCAACCACCCCAGAGGAAACAGCAATGCACAATTCATCAGTTTCCTTTCAGTTGCCACCCCTGGACTTTTTACTCTGAATACAAAACCGTTCAAGGAGTCAAAGAGTTCCTCTGGAGAACAATTTTAGAAAGAATTATTGGACTACAAGGCTTCCAAAATATGTGAGTTTTGCCATATCTCAAGGAGATAGATGGAAACAAGATAAAAGAGGATGTAAGATCTTCATCCTGGTAGCAAGTTCTGCCCATGTGGTAGTGATGGAAACTGCCATCAAGGGGTGTTCAGGGCCAGAGGGGTTCAGAGGTGGTCTGCTATTGCCTGCCACTGCATCATGGCCCCTGGTACTCCTGGGTGGTCTCCCATCCAAATACCAACCAGGGCTGACCCTGCTTAGCTTCCAAAATATAGTCTAGAATGTGTTTCAGTCTTTCCTATACGGGAGATAAAACACCCTCCATCGGCCCAAAAATGCACTGTGAAGTTTTGTGGACGGTTATAGGATGGGTAAGGGACCAATCTGAGAGCTGGTGTGGCATAAATGTTGGGTGGCGGGAGTGGGGGGTAGGACAGACAGTTCCTTCTACCCCACTTTCTACAAAACTGGGAAGAGTTACAAGGCATCAGTTCCAGGGGACAGCCTAAGGCAACAATATATTGGGATAATGAAGTCATTCCACCGTGACAGTGGAGAGTCAGGAACAAAATAGATCCTCAAGCGAACAGTTGCTGTTCTATAAAATCTTTTGAGTGGGTGATCCATCACCACCAAATTAAGCAACATGTTAAAGAGTAAAACAGAACACACACTTCACACAACTCCTGCGGTTCAGGCCACCCATAACAAAACTGCAAAGTTGATTGCTTGGCAGGGGCAGAATTCTAGAAGGCGGTCCCCAAAATCACAGAACTTAGAGCCAAGAGATCCCCTTAAAGACATGTCACTCTACTTTAGGGAACACAGGCCTTGCACCAGACAACGGAACCAACTATGTCTGGAGCCACAGAACTACCCAACATCTTACAGTTGGCCAGGTCTCTACTTGTTTATTAAAGCTACTGCAGCTATTTACTACAATCATGCAACTCTCATAGTGACTTGAACACAGAACCTGCCCCCTCCCCCAAGGCTGCAGCGGTTTCCACAGCAAAATCTTGCAGGACTATAAATACAAGATGGCTCTCCGAACCCAAGCTTGCAGCTGCACCAAGCACCCACACAAATGCTACCCGGTCCTCGGAGATCCTTCTGGAAAGACTTCAATGCATCCAGCTCTCCCACTTGTTTGACTCACTGGCAGGCAGCCAATCCACTGAAACTTGTGTGTGTACACATGTATGGGCCACAAAACATCCCATCCATATCCACCTGTTCACGAGCACCTTCGGAAAGAGCCTTTTTCTTTCTCTTAGCCATAACGACCAACTTTGTGGACTTCGTTCACTTCCTCTTCTTCCTTCCACCCCTGCAAAAAACCCCATCTTTAGGGCCGTTGCGGGGTGGGGGGGGAGAGAATCCCTTGACTATTTCGGATGCATTTTTATCCCAGTCTTCCTGGCAGCATACACAGAGATCCGTTCTCTTCCCAATTTTTATCTCAGCACCACCCTACCAGTAGGCAGTGGAGACAAGAGAAACTCAAGGTCATCCAGATAGCTTCATGCCAGTGCGGGGGACCTGAACCTGGGTCTCTCAAATCCTATTTCCTCCAATATTTTAACCACTGCACCCCCCCCCACACACACACACGAGGCCCGGCAAACCCGACGCCTTCGGGCACATGTCGCTCTAACCAGGATCTCAAAGGGTTAGAGAGCCTCCATAAATTATGTCACGCATCAAGGGAGCGGCGAAGAGAAGTTGCGCTAAAGGAGGAACGGCGCATTGCCTAAAACGGGGGCAAAGCGGAACAAACCGGGGGGGGTGTGTGTGTGTCTAAATTTGTTTTAAGCATGACATGCTTTGTGAACAACGTCCGTTTTTAAGCCTGTCAATGCAGGATTCTCTAGAACCGACGTTTCTAAACCGCACGCACGATAGACAACCGGGAACCCCGACGAGTTAAGCAACTAGTTCGGATTCATTAAGACGGCGCGCAAAAGGAGATTTGAATCCGGCGGTCGGCTACTTTCTCCTCCAGCCGCCCGCCCCCCATTGAAAGCAACCCTCCACACACACCCCTTGTGCACTTACAAAGCCGTAGCCCCGGGATTTGCCCGTCTGCCGGTCGGTGATGACGACGGCTTCCTCGATGTCCCCGAACACCTCGAAGTACTTCCTCAGCGAGGCGTCCGTGGTGTGGTAGGGCAGCCCCCCGACGAAGATCTTGGTGAAGGTAGTGTCCTTTTGCACCGTGTGCATGGCGCTGGCCGAGCAGCCTCGACGGCCGCCGCTGCTTGGAGAGCCGGACGAGGAGGAAGAGGAGGAGGCAGGCGGCGGGGGGTGGGAGAGGCCGGGCAAAGCATCCAAAAGGAGGAAGGGGGAAGCCGGGGTGGGAGGCAAGACCTCCAGGGCTGAGCAAAGGGAGCCGCCGTCCTACTCGGCCAGGGGCATCGCCTTGCAGGGGGCGCGGCGGGGAGGCGAGGGCTCCGGCCCCCCGAGGAACGGCGCCGACGGATCAGGCAGAGCGGCCGCTTCGCCACCCATGCAGCCGCTGCAGCATCAGGAGGGCGGGCTTAGGGTGTTCCGAGCAACCGCCGCCGCCCCCTCGTGCAAAAAGACCTCCCGCTCGCCGCCGCCGAGCATTGAGCCGCTCCCCGGAGCGCGCGCCGCTTTGTACCCATCCTCTCCCCCCGCCCCTTGCCAAGCTCAGGCTCCGGCCACGCCTCCCCCTGCGCTGGGATTAAAAAACAAGAAGCCCCAAGGCCCGCAGAGGCTCACGGGGTTTGTAGTTTACAGCGGCTGCCCTGAAAGTTCAAGACGGTGCCTTGGAAAGTTGGCGCGAGGCGTGGGGGACAGTGGCGGGGGGAGGGGACGGGCCGGGGCGGGGGGGGGGGCGACGCCGGGGGCCGGCCGAGTTTGCTGCAGGGGAAGGCTGCCGTGCCTTTCGAGCGTTTGTGCAAAGGCTGCGGTCTTCCCTCCCCTCGCCACCCATCCCCGAAAGCGGGGCGAGGGCGAGGGAACCTCGTGCGTCTCGGAGGCATCTGCGGACGCCAAGCGAAGCCTTTGGCGAAGAAGCAGACTGGAACTGGTTGGCCGGAACCCGCGGAGTGTGCGTGTATTTTAGAGCTGCTGTGATTTTCGCCCTTTGGGTCTCCTCTGTTCTCTGCTTTCATTCACGCCCAGTTTACACCGAGTGTTGGCACAACAGGCCCCCATGCGGTTTTCGTTTACAGTGGCAGGGACTTCCTCAGGCAAAAGTTCACATCATTAGATGCCTGAATGTATATGGAGAACATGCCAGAACTATATATCTATGTATCTATATCTATATATGTTGTTGTTCAGTCGCACAGTCGAGTCCGACTCTTCGGGAACCCAAAGGTTAAGGCGCTTAGGGCTCTTTAGCTTGGAGAAACGACGACTGAGGGGTGACATGATTGAGGTTTATAAGATTATGCATGGGAAAGAGCAGGTAGAGAAAGAGGTACTTTTCTCCCTTTCTCACAATACAAGAACCCGTGGGCACTCCATGAAATTGCTGAGCGGTCGGGTTAGAACGGATAAAAGGAAGTACTTCTTCACCCAAAGAGTGATTAACACATGGAACTCACTGCCACAGGAAGTGGTGGCAGCTACAAGCATGGACGGCTTCAAAAGGGAATTAGATAAGCATATGGAGCAGAGGTCCATCAGTGGCTATTAGCCACAAGGTATAGATAGGGACTCTGGGGCAAGTGATGCTCTGTCATCTTGGTGCTTGGGGGGGTCAACAGTGGGATGGCTTCTAATGTCCTGGCCCCACTGGTGGACCTCCTGATGGCACTGGTATTTCTGGCCACTGTGTGATACAGAGTGTTGGACTGGATGGGCCTTTGGCCTGATCCAACATTGGCATCTCTTATGTTCTTATATATTTAGACAGGGCCCCCAACGTATGATGCCCACCAACGCTTCCGGAGATCACCAAGTGCTTTTTAGAAAGTTGGTGGGGTTTTGGCCCACCAGGTCCTCTGATTGGCGTCCTGTTAAACTAGGGTTGCCAGCTCTGGGTTGGGAAATACCTGGCGACTTGGGGGGGTGGAGCTTGGAGAGGGTGTAGTTTGGGGACAGGAGGGACCTCAGCGGGGTATAATGCCATACAGTCCACCCTGCAATGCAGCCATTTTCTCCAGGTGACCTGATCTTGGTTGTCTGGAGATCAATTGTTAATAGCAGGAGATCTCCAGGTGCCACCTGGAGGTTGGCATCCCAGTGTTAAACAGCTCCTGCCTGAAATATTGAAGAGTTGCTGTTAAGAGTTAAACATAACCTCACTGCCTGACCAGTGTTCCCTCTGAGCTGTTCACAGGAGCTGTGCTCATTGACACAGGAAGCCCCGCTCAGCAGCAGTCTGGAGCCGCACAGGGTCTTGAGCGGCCCACTGCCCATTTTAAGATTACGGCAGTTATATTCTGCTCAGGGTGTGAAACTGCTCCACTCAGTAGGGAAACAAAAATTAGAGGGAACATTGTGTTTGGCTGTGACTCCTGTGGCAGCCATTCTGGGGCTGTGCCTACCACCCTGTGTTAGAATTCCGAAACTGCCTGCAGGCTCAAAAGGGGTGGGGACACCTGCTCTGGAGGGGATATGAAGATTGCTTCCACACGGGGTGATTCCCCATGGTAAAGTCACTGGAAGGGGGGGGGTGTCTTAGTGATTCTGGGGCCCTGGCAAAAATCAAGGATGGGGCTGCAAAATCAAATGGGCCACTTCAGCAGCCAGCACTTGGCTACATGGCGGTGTGAAGGGCCCCCCCCCGTGACACCCCCCCTATATTCCCATGGAAGGATTCTGCACCATTTTCTTGGTCATCCCCTGGCAGTTGCTTTCCTCTGCCGCCCCCCCCAAATCCTTGAGAGCGTTTTGCTAGCTATTGAAAACTTTGGTAGGTGCTATGGCGCTATAGTATTATAATGCTTATAGCGACTTTCTTTTTTTTGAAGTTGGAGTGGCATGCTGGCAGCAAATGGCTCTCCTGTGAGCAGGAGGTTTGAAAATGTGCATCTTCCCAACCGCATGGCATGAAAAACCCGCTTGGACTTCTGTGTTTCAGGCGAGATCACACCAAAGCAGGTTTGGAAAAATATCGGAGCAGAGCAGGGAAGATCTTTGGGAAGCAGCCCAACAGCAGCTCGGGTTTCCGTTAGTGGAGCAAGGTTAAAGTGATCTGCTTGGAAGTGAGTCCTGTTTTATTCAGTGGGGCTGACTCCCAGGAACACGTTCTTCGGTTTGCAGTCTCAGGAGGGCAACAAACTCACACCAGTGGCCACTGGGCCTGTGAGATACCCCCCATTTACTGAAGCACGGTCTGATGTGCTGGTGCATGAATGCATGACTAAGGAACAAGTCGGGAGCCATTTAGTTTTGGAACATCACCCCTTCCAGTTGTGCACGTTGTCAATTTGCCTTATGGGGCCCATTTCAGATGAAAGGCAGGGTATCATTACAAATAAGTTAACGTTTTGAAGCAATGAGCAGAATTTTAAGTCTGTCGTTTTTTACAAGCTGAACCTAGTGATCCTCAGCATGATGTCCAGTGGTACTGTGGTGCCCACCAATGTATTTCCTGAGGTCCAGCTGCTTTTGTCTCAACTGGACCAGAAAACACAGCAACAGCTGAGCTTCAGATGGTTCCCTAACAGCTGACTGACTAGCACAACACTGTGCTCATCCTAGGCATGCGCATCAGAGCTACACATCTTCAGCTTAGTCATCGACACACACTTTCTTATGTTCCCGACTTGGCAACCTTTCCTTGTGACCGTGCAGTGACTAAACCCTTTCTCTTTCTTTGGAAACTGAAACCAAACTGTGTCTTCTTACCCAAGCAAAAGAGCCAATCTTGCCCTTCCCCCCCCCATGGCAGCCATTTTGTGGTGGCGTGCACAACCTTTTCTCAGAATTCCGGAAGTAACCACAGGCTCCCCAAGGTTGGGACTCCATGTGTTAATCTCAGAGGGTAGCTATGTTGATCATTAGGGTTGCTAGGTCCAACTCAGGAAATATCTGGGGACTTTGGGGGTGGAGCCAGGAAACTTTGGGGGTGGAGCCAGTAGCAAAACTGTGATATAACGTGATATCACATCCTGTGATTTCACTTCCAGGTTCAAGGTTCCTGTGATTCCATAGTAGGAACTTGCGCTTCTAACACAGTGGTTGCTCTCAACTCATTCTCCACCCTGTTGTAAAATAGTCTAAAGTATTTAAATTACTCAGAGTATCAATGGATCTTGCTCAATTGGAAAGAAGAGATTTCTTTGCTTTTAAAAAACCTTTATTTCTAAGGGTAAAAGGTATACAGGAAACCTACAAAATAACAGAACATCTAACAGCTACATTTTCTAAGCTGCCTATAGTTCAACCCATAGTCACACAGTAAGACACAGATAATGGAGAATCTGTCCTTCTCGACCCCTAGAAAGGAAGTCCCCTGAAAACAACCAACCAATCTGTATCACACCTTTTCCTGGACGAATTCCCCATTGGCTCTGCACCAGATTTCCCTTCCAGGTCAGTCTAAACAATAGCAATAACCAGGTAAACAAGTTAACCCTATAATGACTGGATTGTCTGACCTTGTAAACACATACATTTCCAACACACCCAAGCCACAGACACTGGTTGGTCTGCAGTAGAAAAGCAATATTTGAGTCCAGTAGCGTGTTAGAGACCAACAAGATTTTGGGGATATAACCTTTGAGAATTAAAAGCTTTCGAGAGTTAAAGCATCTGACAAAGGGAGTTTTGACTCTCGAAAGCTTATACCTTGAAAATCGTGTTGGTTCTTAGAGGTGCTATTAGAGGTGTGTTAATCTGAAACTGTTCCTTGCCAGCCATGGCGGATCAAGAATCCACGAAGAGTTAAGTATTCAAGGTATTTCACATACATTCCCTCAGTAACTCTTACAACAATTGTGTAAAGTAAGAAATAATAATAATTGTGATTCCCACAATGCAGATAGGAAACAGAGGTGCTGAGAAAAAGTGCTGTGCCAGTTTCTCGTTGAATTCATCACCGAGGTGGGATTTGATGGGGGGAAAGTGTTCTGGCTCACAACTCCCACCCTTAACCAGGTCTCTTCTTCTCTTCCCACACTGTGGGAAATTGCTGGCGATTTTGCAAGGGTATCTGGGGAAGGTGGAGGCTGGAGACTGAAGGGAGCTCAGCAAGGATGTGACGCCATAAAGCCCACACTCTTCGGCTGCCATTTTCTCTGGTGGAACTGATCGATGTAATCTGGAATTTACTTGTAATTCTGGGAGAACTTCAGGCCCCACCTGGAGGCTGGCAAACCACTAGAAAGCAATATAAAATGGCTCCAAGTACAAGGGTCCAAATCCTGTCTTTAGAATGTTTTCTTCGGGGCTGACAATGGCAGCATTACCTAGGGTTGCCAAGTCCGGGTCCAGAAATACCTGGAGATTTGAGGGTCAAGCCTGAGAGGGTTGAGAAGGACCTCACTAGGTAGGGTTGCCAACCTCCTGGTGGTGGGTGGAGATCAACCACAATTACAACTGATCTCCAAGTGACAGAGTTCAGTCGAGCTGCAGAAGATGGCTGCTTTGGAAGGTGGACTCTATGGCCTTATACCCCATTGAAGTCCCTCCTCTCCCCAAACCCCATCCTCCTCAGGCTCCACCCCCAAATCTCCAGGTATTTTCCAACTGGAGCTGGCAACGTTATGTAGGGCATAGTACTATACAGTTAGGGTTGCCAGCTCTGGGTTGGGAAATAACTGCAGATATTAGGGGTGGAGCCTGAAGAGGGCGGGGTTTGGGGAGGGGAGGGATTTCAATGGGGTATAATACCATACAGTCTGCCTTCCAAAGCCACCATTTTCTCCAAATGAACTCATTTCTGTCGCCTGGAGATCATTTGTAATCCCAGGGGATCACCAGCCACCACCTGGAAGTTGGCAACCCTAGTAGCCCACCTTCCAAAGCGGCCATTTTCCTCAGAAGAAGTGGGGTTTTTTTTAAAGCTATTTTTTGTAGTCTGAAGACCAGTTGTAATTCCAGGCTCTCCAGGCCGCCCCGTCCCCCTCTCTCGGGTGTTTTACCAACCCTAGGCTATTAATGCCAAATTGCGCAGCTGTTCCTGGAGGGAAAAACTACATTTCCCAGCAGACGCTGCAGTAACCTCTCCCCCCTCTTCTGTTGTGAAGTAGCCTCCTGCCGGCAGGCGAGCAATTTGCCTAGGGGGTGGGGACGGGGAGAAGGGCCGGCGCTGAATTTGACTAAGAAATGTGAGTTTGCAAAGCAAATGTTTGCCTTCAGAAGCCCGCCGGGGAATGCCGCGGAATAGAGGGTGGGGATTATTATTATTCTTTGGTGGGTGGGGAGAGTATTTTCAAACTTTGCGGGACTAACGTTTGCAAATAATTGCAGCTGCGGGCGCGGTCTGGCCTTTGGAGAAGGTGGGGGGTTGCTGCGAGGTAGCCAACCTGCCGCTTGCTCTACCCTCTCTCCTGATCCCCTGGGGGGCTGCAGATGACCATCGGCGGGGAGCTGTTGGCGGAGGCTGGAAGGACGTTGTCAAGCTTTGCAGCTGGAGGCGGGAAGCTAGCTGTGTTGCTGCAAACCTCGTGTGTGTGTGTGTGTGGCGTGCTTGCTTTTTAAGCAGCTAATTTAAAAACCGTTTTGATTCATTTTAAAAACGGGACATCCTGGGACCCAGGAGTCTTGTTCACACGGCATACATGCAGGTGTTTAAGGGTCCAACGGTATACTTGGAAAGTACAGGAAATTCAGGGTTGCCAACTCCAGCTTGGGAAATTCTTGCAGGAGATGAGCCTGGGGGAGGGCGGAGTTTGGGGAACGGGGAGGAACTCCATGAGGTGTAATGCCATAAAGTCCACCTTTTTCTCTACAGGAACTGATCTCTGTAGCCTGAATATCAGTTGCAATTTTGGGAGAACTCCAGGTCTCACCTGGAGGATGGCAACCCTATATGGTGCATGCAGCCAAAGCGAAGCAGGTTTGCAGGCAGGGAACTTTCCCTGGCTCTTGCCCTGTAAAGCCCATGTGTCGTGCAGTGCATCATGGGTAATGTAAAGAGCAAGGGTCCAGTAGCACCTTAAAGACTTAACAAGATTTGTAGCAGGGCATGAGCTTTGGGGAGTCACTGCTCACTTCTTCAGATACTTCTTCATGGGTAATGTAGTCCCACAAAACACATTTGGACTCGGCCTCTGTTCTGCAGAGCAATCAGCGCCAAAGACAAGGACTGCAGTGGCGGGTTGAATACCATGGGAAAGGAACCAGCCCAGCTAAAACACTGCCTCTCAAACTTTCCATTGCTTAAAGAGCCAGCATGATGTGGTGGTTGAAGTGTTGGAATAGGACCTGGGAGACCCAGGTTCGAATCCCCACTTGTGCCATGGAACCTCACTGCGTGGCCTTGGGCCAGTTACTCTCTCAGCCTAACCTACAAAAAAAGGGTTGCTGTGAGGATAAAATGGAAGACAGGAGAATGATGTAAGGTGTTTTGAGTCCCCATTAGGGAGAAAGGCAAGGTATAAATAGCAAATAAATAAGTCGAGAGGGGCTGTGGCTCACTGGCAGAGCATCTGCTTGGCAAGCAGAAGGTCCCAGGTTCAATCCCCAGTGTTTCCATTTAAAGGATCACATAGTAGATGGTGTGAAAGACCTCTGCCTGAGACCCTGGAGAGCTGCTGCCTGAGTAGACAATACTGACTTTGATGAACTGAGGGTCTGATTTGGTATAAGGCAGCTTCATGTGAGGGTCATGTGGTGTAGTGGTTAGAGTTTTGGGCCAGGTTCCGGGTTCTAATCCCCACAGTGCCATCAGGTTGGCCGGGCTGTGTGCTCTCTTCCTCGTGGGATTGTTGTGAGGATGAAATGGAGGAAAGGAGAACCATGTTGGCTGGCCCTGGACTCCTTGAGGGGAAAATAAAAATGTCCTGGAAGTACGCATAAGGCAGCCCTTTTAAAAACAGGGGTTTAGAATCTGTGGCTCACGTCACTTCTCCACAAGCTTGTACAGTACTGTGGGAACAGATAGGCTTGTTGGTTTTGCTAAGACCAGTCCTGGATGGTTGCCACTATCTAGGCAGCAAAGAAGCCCTAAATCCCTTTTTGGTATCAAGAATCATGCTCAGAAACTCCCCCCCCCCTCCTGATTACCCTGAACGCACTGTGGCCTTTAGAATCTCATTGCTGCTGTAAATAATGAGCTTTCGGTTTGTTGTTGTTTTTAATGGGGTTAGTAAACGATGAATGCAGAAAACGTTTGAAAATCTTGCCTTTTGTCCAGCAGCGCCACTTTGGAATTAGCTAACCTTTTCACATATCCTAGAACTTAGCATTTTGCACTGATCGTTTAGAGTGCAAGCGATAGGAAGGTAGAGTGTGATTAAATACGAGGGACATTTTCCTGACCCTGTCAAATGGGGGGTTGACCCGATAGGATTTCTCTGCTGGTGGTGGAGTGGCAACAAGGCTCCACCATTAGCAGAAAAAGTTTGATAGGACCTAATCCAATGTAAATGGGTAGACCCTGCACTTAGCACATAGCCTATTCCCATGCAACACAAACAGGCTTGTAGCCAGGATTTTGTGGCTTGTGGGGCAAATTTTTTCTGGTGGTGCTGCCATTTTTTAAAAAACGTTACTTCTATCTGTTCTCCCAGCCTTCCTTCCCCTCCTCCATTCACCCAGTCCTCTTTTTCTGCAAACTTGAGGCCACCACTGCATCGCAGCACTTTCTGCAGGCACTAGAGTAGTGCGGGGGCACTCCCTGCCAGCCCTCCGCCTCGGTGTGCCCCAGGACTGTACAACCCTTTCACCCTCCTCCTCTGCAGCGCCCTCCTCTTAAAATAATATTTTGAAGAAAATCTTGTGGGGCTACCCCTTTAAGGGAGGGGGCGGAGCCCCCAATAGCCCTGCTGTAGAAACGGGCCAGAACACAAACAGTGAAAGAGCAATAGGAAGGAGGTTGGGGTGTCTCCAGAAATACTGACACGGGAGAGGATTCAGTTTCAGATGCTTCCGGTCAGGGCTTTTTTTGTAGAAAAAGCCCAGCAGGAACTCATTAGCATAATAGGCCACACCCAACAGCAGACACTCATTAGCATATTAGGCCACACCCTTGACAGCACAGCACATTAGCATAGTAGGCCGCACACCCATGTTACCAGAAGTGTGGTCATCCAGCCACACCCACTTTTTGCTTCTTATTCTGTTTACCTTGTCAAAACCCAGAGCTTTTTTTGTAGCAGGAACTCCTTTGCATGTTAGGCCACACACCCCTAATGTAGCCAATCCTAATAAGTTTCTGCTGTTGGGTGTGGCCTATTATGCTAATGAGTTCCTGCTGGGCGTGGCCAACTCAGGAGCCAGCCAGAACTCCGTTCCTGTGTGTTCCTGCCCCAAAATAGCCCTGCTTCCGGTCAAGGATTGTTTGGTCCCCAGGGCAATTTTCTTTAGGCCCGCGTTCCCTTCCTGGTTCCCAAACCCAAATTTATTTAGGCACTCCCCTCCCTGGCCCCCAGCCTCAGAGCTCTCCTCCATCTTCATCAAGGTGTGGGAAAGGTTTTGCACATTTTCTTGTAAGAAACCCCAAACTGCCTTTGGCAGTGGCACCATCCCTGCTTTGACGGAAGCCTGGACTCCCTGATTCCATTGGGCTTCCATGGTACAGGTTTGTGCTTTGACATCTCAAGCTGCAGAGGGGCCCTGGCTCAGTGGCAGAGCATCTGCTTGGCATGCAGGAGGTCCCAGGTTCAATCCCCGGCATCTCCAGTTAAAAGTAGTCGGTGGTGTGAATGAATGAGACCCTGGAGAGCCACTGCCTGTCCAGAGTTGACAATACTGACTTCTATAGACCGAGGGTCTACCACAGTATAAGGCGGCTTCATGCGTTCAAGCGCAAAAGGCATTATCTAAGGACGTTGGGCCAATGGCTGCTGGCCTTCCTCCAAGGCAACTCTAGCTAGTGGTGGGTGGTGGGAAGTGCCATCAAGTCGCAGCCAATTTATGGTTGACCCCTCATGGGGTTTTCAAGGCAACAGATGCCCAGAGGTGGTTTGCCACAGCCTGCCTTTGCATTGCCATCCTTGAACATCCTTGGGGGGGCTCTCATCCAAGTACTAACGAGGGTCACACAAGCCAGCTGCTTAGCTTCCGAGGTCTGATGAGTCCTGGGTTATCTAGGTCTAGCTGGGTTATCTAGGTCTAGCTGGAGTTACTGCTTTTCCTTATCTCTGGACCACAGGGAACTGCTGTTGTGGAGACAGTGGAGAGGCAGGCAGGACTCAGGGCCTTTTTTTTCTGGAAAAAGAGGTGCCGGAACTCTCAAGAGGGATAGGAAGTTTCCAATCTGCACACTGAAAACTCATGAGCTTTTAAACATTTTGAAAAGAATTTTCTCGAAGAGGTTCTGGAACTCTGTTCCGGCGCATCCCCCCCCGGGAAAAAAAAGCCCTGAGAGGCATACAGAACTGGGGGATACAAGAGAGGCATATCATGTGTGTCTTTACCTTACCAGTGCTATCTTTGTAGCCCCTGCACAGAAATGTTTCTGCTTTGCCTTGGTTTTATTTGACCCGTGCATGCCCAGAGGTTTTCAATGAAATTACAGAGGATGCCCTTTCTCCATGCTCCTCCAGTGAAAGTTCGCCCACTTTTCTCAGGGCAAGAAGCTCAGCGGGGGGCCATCCCCATGGTGGAAGGTACCTTCAGTTGGCAATATTGGGGGGCGCCACATCGAGCCCTCCCCGATGGCCCAAGCTGGCCCCCCCACTGCTTCCCGCCAGCTTCTCGAAATCCAGATTTGGCTGTAGGGTCCTCTGTTGGTGTTTCCTCTCCCAGATGCTCTTGCGTTGCTTTTGGATGTCACAGCTGCCCGGGCCGGCTGGCCCTTGGCTGGAACTTCCTCTGCTCTGGCTAAAGGAGTTCCTGTTTGCCAGCGTGTCCTTTCCGGAGACGGTGCGGGATACCGAGAAGGGATGGCTAGGCTGCTCGGGGTTGTGTTCCGGGCTGGGGAGCGGCGGGCTGACGAGGTAGACGTACACTTCTGCTTGCTGCGCAGCCGGCAAACGCTGGTGCCACTCTAGCCCCAGACGGTTCTGGGGGCCTCTGGGAGAGTGCGGGTAGGCGTACTCCTCACTGTTGAGTTGCATTCGGGAGACTGTGTCAGAAGCCAGGGCAGAATAGACCACTCTCCTGGGCCCCGGTAGAATGGGGCTACGGATAAAGTTCGTCTCGCTGGACTGATGGTTGCAGTGCGGGTGATCCGAACGGTGGGCGGCGGCTTGCTCGGCGTTGGAAACAATGGAACGTTGCAGAAACCGCTGCCCTTGGGCGCCTTCACCCGCCACCTCCAAGCTGTGCTGTTTATCTCCCGTGGCCCTTTGGTGGTTGCGGGCAAGAGCCCCGTAGCGGACCGAGCTGCTTCCCACCTCCATCGGCCGCTCCGGGGAGGTGAAGCTGAAACGCACCCAGGAGGCAACGGATGCAGCTGGGCATGCTGGCTGGGGAGTTTCGGTGTCCGAGGCGTGGGAACTGCACTGGCTGTTCTGGAGCTGCTGCTGCTGGTTCCTGTACCAGCTGGCCTTCTTGTCGTCCGTGTCCTGATGGCTCGACCCCTCGCTGTAGTAGCAGGTCTTTCTCTTCTTACTCTCCCGAGGCCAGCAGACCTTGGCGTCGTTGGAGTTACCCATCTGCACAGTTACCTTCACAGGGTCAACGACGCAGCGGAAGCGAAGGCCGGGTAATTTCTTCCGCCCTTTGGTCGGCACTGTATCTCTCCAAGATCTCTTGCTGCCAGAGAAGGCCTTCATTGTTTTCAGCCATGTGCCACCTTGTGACAGAGGAGGAGAACAATCACATGTACAAAAGAATTCTTAAGGAAGTGGACGTCTGGGCCACAGCCTGCTTCTAAACCGTAAGGATTAAATGATGGAATTCCCAGTGAATCACAGTTTAGCTCATTCTCCCATGTCTTATCCTGAGCAGACTGTCAGACGCAGAAGGTCCCGGGTTAAAGCATGGTGTAATGGTTACAGTCTCAGACTAGGATCTGGAAAACCCAGGTTCGAATCCCCACTCCACCATGGAAGCTCGCTGGGTGACCTTGGGCTTGTCACAGACACTCAGCCTAACCTACCTCACAGGGTTGTAGAGGCGATAAAACAGAGGAGACGAGAATGATGTAGGCTGCTTTGGGTCTCCATTGGGGAGGAAGGCAGGGTATACATGAAGTAAGTAAATAAAGAGAGCAAGAGGAGAGCAGGGTAATGGGGGATTTAAAGGCCACCATTTGGGTCAGACCAATGAGTGGCTCAATAATCCATCTAGATCTTGTGATGGTCAGTCAGCCCCACGCCCAAGAAGATGTCATGATGGCAACTGGCCATACTTTGTCCCTCACGATTCCCAGAATTCTTTGCAAGGAGCCATGGGTTTGCAACCTATAGTTCCAGAGCCAAATGCGGCTTAGTAAGGAACGAAATATGAGGCTTGGGCCTGAGGTGATCAGGAAGGCGTGCGTGCTTCTGCCATTCCACAAAGTATGCAAAACAGGATCGCTGAAGAGGGTGTTTTTATAAAGCAAATTATTATAGCAAAATGGCCCAGGAAAATGCTTCCGTAAAGGGAACAGGACTGTGAACAATACCACTGTATAGTGTGTATTAGCTCTATGCTGTATGTATTACTCTGCACTCACTGCTTCGTTTTCTACTTCTGTAGTGACCTTTTCTGCATTGCTTAATGTATCATCATCAATATATCAAATTCTGAACATGTCCTTGTTTGTGGATATTTAAATGAACATTTAAGACAGATCTATCTACAAACCTAAACACACACAGAGAGACATGGGAGAGCCAGTTTGGTGTAGTGGTTAAGAGTGCAGACTCTAATCTGGGAGAACCGGGTTTGATTCCCCACATGCAGCTGCTGGTGTGACCTTGGGTCAGTCAGACATTCTTTCAGAGCTGTTTTCTCAAGGGCAGTACTTGAAAGAGCTGTTTTAGCCCCGCCTACCTCACAGGGTGTCTGTTGTGGGGAGGAGAAGGGAAAGGGATTGTAAGCCACTGACTCCTTCGGGTAGTGGAGGGTGGGTATAAATCCAATCTCCTCCTCTTTTTAAATGCCCCCAAATAATAGAAGCAGTGCCTGTAGCTTTCAAAAAATCAATGCCCTCAGTGGCCATTGCTAGGCAACCACAACAGTATAGCCAGCCATCAAGCCTTGGTTCCTGTGAGTAAAAACGTCAGCAGAGGAAACTGGACGAACTCCCCCGGAGTTAACATTCATTTCGAGGTGTCTTTTTCATACCTAAGACCTCATACAGCTGTGATTCCACATGATCACCTTTCTTCCAAATTGGACTTTCCTTTGTTCCTATACGTTTTGAAGTTACTCACAAACAGCTCTTAGCAATAATATCAAAACTGGGCTGATCAGGGAGGATTCATAAGGGCTAGGCCTGCCAGCAACCTCCAGCGACTTGGTACCACACAACTAGCATTACTAGGCCAGGCCTGGCTGCTTACTGCTGTTCAACAGCAGCCACAGCACAAAAGCTAATGTGGGGTAGAGGTTGGAGTTCCAGACTAGGATCTGGGAGACCCAGGTTCAAATCCCTGTTTTATCATGGTGCTCACTGGGTAATCTTGGGCCAGTCATACACAGACTAACCTACCTCACAGGGTTGTTGTGAGAATAAAATGGAGTGGAGATTGATGCATGCTGCTTTGGGTCCACATTGTGGAGAAAGGCAGGGTATAAGTGAAGCAAACAAATAGTAAATACAGCTGAAGATGGGGGCAGATAAAAGGTGGGTTGGTGGGAAGGAAGGAGAGATGAAGCAGGGAAAGGTAAGGATATAAGGGCTGCCAGGAGTGGGAAAAGAGGAAATAATGTCTGGAGAGGAATACAGGGGAAACTGAGGTGCCCCACAAGTCTTTGTGGGTTCTTCACTGCACTCAGCGGTGGACAACATGCAGCGTTTTCCTGGGGGAGGGAAGGAGGAAAGCTGAAGGTGGGTGGGGAGATAAATGTAGGTTGGCTGGTGGGTGGGAAGGACGGAAGGAAGGAAGAAAACGGGAGAGACTGTGGGGGCTGCCAGGGAAGGGAAAGAAAAAAAAATAGGGGAGGAAGAAAGGAGATTCCCCCCCTCCTGCAAGTCTGGGTGGGTCGCTACTTGTCATGCGTAAAACTTCATTTTTTGTTTCCAGTTTCTGTAATTGTCATCCTAAATTGCTCATCAGATTCTCATCCTGTTTAATGGATTGCACCGATTTATACTGTAATCCATCTCAAATCTATGACTGGGCTTCTTAGAAATGCTTTCAAGAAAGGGAAACTGATAAGAGGTGGATTGTTGCCAGTAATCCAAGTGCGAATGATGTGCACAGGTTTATGCTAGTGCACTCAAACAAGCCACACGTGGTGCTCCTGTGTACATTTCTTACTTATTGTGAGACCACGTGTCTGTGCCAGCCGTTTTGGAGAAGAAGAAAAGCCCCACCTGACTCTGCCCATTTTCTAAAAACACTTGGTGTTAGTGGGTGTGTTGTGGTGCCCACGGGCACCACATTGGGGTTGTCGTTCAATTGCACAGTCAAGTCTGACTCTTCGCAACTCCATGGACCGTATCACGCCAGGCACATTGGGGACCCCTATAATAAAGGACTTGCAACAAGCAGTGTTTGGCTTTGGGAATTTCATGGATTATTAATTGACATGTCAATCGTCAGTGATGTAAAGATGAATAGGTTCACTTGTGCAAACAGGTTTTTTTATACTGAATCTTTGTTGAGATTTTGTTCTGAATATTGACGTACTTGGGCACTTTAATTATAAATGGTGGCTGACCTCTTTCTGTTAAGCTGCGAGACTCCCAGCGTTCTTATCAGAGGGACAAGCAGCCCTTTCCCTGTCTTTTCTCACACTCCCACCACACCTTTTGGACTTTTCGGCCACATCACTGGGAAATTTTGTTACCCCTTTTAAAATTTGTCCTTGCAGGTGTTTAATATCCAGGTAGATGCTTAATTCTTTGCAACTGCATTGTTGACAGTGAATTTTATTTGACTTGCCCTTTGGGCCCCACAGGACAGGATAGCACCATCCCTATTAAATAAAAATATTTCCCAGCCCTAACATCCCAGTATTGTTGTGGCCAAACTGAAAGGGACAGAAAAACCGCTGGAAAATGGGACAGGAAGGTGAAAGAATTGCAGAAAGAGGCACAGTTGGATCCTGTAGGGCATTTCCACTGATGGAGAAGGGGCCGCTTTTACCAGTTCCCTCCTCTCACTGCAGACCATACATCCCCCCCCCCCCCAATGCTATCCCTGGGGATTCCTTCTCCCCCAGGAACACCATGGGGGCATTTTGGACTTCCGGGGAAGGAAGAAAATAAGGAAGTCCGGCTCTGCTGATGAAAATCCCTCCGCCAGTGGAAATTTCCAGCGGGATCCAAGCTGTGTTCCTAAGAACGCAGAACTGAAAAGGGAAGGGGGTATTTTCTTTCCCTGCTTTCTTATTCATCTATAGTTTACCTTTCTTGAAGCAAGAGCCATAGGCTGTCCTCAGGAAAGGAGCCACGGTCCTCCAAGACTAAAGAGAGGGAAGAAAAAACATGAGCGTTGCTGTATTGTATAGACTTTCACAAAACCAAACAAGGACCCACGGTAAGTAGGGAAACCAACATACAACAAGTACCGTGCACAGATGATTATAACATATCATAAATAATTTTATATTTTTGAAAAAACATGTTTACAATAATTTCTACATATATAATTAATCATCTTAATCACAATTCACAATATAAGAGATATCAAGAATATCAAATATCCTCTCCAAGAATCTCAAAAGCTATTGTACAACCTTATATTAATAATAGTCCTCCTCTGTTAAATAAACGTTTCAAAAGGGAGGACTTCTTAAAGTCTCTTTATAACATGTGCACAGAAAAAACAGGTAACCTTTGGAAGTGCATGAACACATGTGGAAATGGCCGAGGATCCATGTGTTGTGTCCACTGACCGCCACCGGAGGTCAGCGCACATACCTGAGCTTCAGTCCTGGAAGACAATGGGGACTAGGATTCTAGCTTTGGCAAAGAGACCTGATCTACGAATGGTGCCATCCGCAGTTACGGCTCCTTTGAGCTCACTGAAGTCAAATGGGCTTGGAAGGGTGTCGGTCTGCTTAGGATTCCTGGAGAGGCACCAACAAGATTTCCAGGGTACAAGTTTTCGAGAATCAGCACTTCCATCACCAGGCACATATCTGATGAAGGGACCTTTGGTTCTCAAAAGCCTGTATCCTAACCTTCTTGCTGGTCTCGCTTAAGGAGCTCCTGGGCACTCAAGTGTATCTGTTCCACTGCAGACCCAACATGGCTGCCCTCTGAAACCCCACCTGCAAAAGACTTAGGACCAAGCTACACGAGGGGAGCAGGGATTCACACGTGTGCCAGAAGCCTGGTGTTGGGGGGGGGGTGTTTACGCATATGTGGGGAGTTATGAAGAAGAGGAGATTGGATTTATACTCCGCCCTTCACTCTGAGTCTTAGAGCGGCCTACAATCTCCTTTCCCTCCCCACGACAGATACCCTGTGAGGAGGGTGGGGCTGAGAGTGCTCTTTCAAGGACTGCTGTTGAGAGAACAGCTCAGAGAGAAGTTGTGACTGACTCAAGGTCACACCAGCAACTGCAAGTGGAGGAGTGGAGAATCAAACCCGGTTCTCCCCAGATTAGGGTCTGCGCTCTTAACCAGTACACCGAACTGGCAGCTCCTAGTCAGGAAAGCGCATCTGATGAAAGCGCATCTCATTGACTGGAACGAGACACAGAGGGAGAAGCATTCTCTAGGGCTGGCTAAATCTCAGGGCGCTTCTTTTGGGGGCATGGCGGGCAACAACCCGCCCCCTTGAAGCTGGACGGGAATCAGACTGGCGTGGAATGGGCTCCAAGCACCCCATCCCTATTAGAAGAGAGACATGTTCCCACGTGCTGCGGTCTGCTTACCCAAACGACCAGTTTAATGGCATCGCCCAGTAAAGCAAAGACGCCCAATAAGATCAGGATGGTGGCCAGCAACTTCTGCTGGGGCTCGCCGAAAGGGAGGCAGCTGTTGTAGACCGTGTCCACCAGGACAGCCATAGCTGGAGATAGAAAAGGGATCCGGAAGCTACTGCAGCATCTTTCTTCTCCTCTCCCTACGCCTTCGCCTGCCAAAGCAGCAGCAAGCCACACAGACAGCAGTGAAAAGCACTAAGGGAGTCGAAGGTGTCAGCGCAGGCCTTTGTGACAAAGGTCCTGTGTCATTGATGAAATATGAAGCAGGCTGCATTGTCTTAGATGGACCAATCAGGAGCTCCCCTTTGAGGGGCAGTGCACTGACCAAAGCCTGGCCTGGAAAAGTTGTGATGACGTGGCTGTTCCCATGATTCCTTCGTATATTGAGAGAGACTTCTGGAAGCGGCAATTTGTGAATGGCATCCGAAGCCGGCGCGAATGTTTCACAGGCGTCAGATAAATGGTTTTCTGATTTAAAAACTGAGACCCGCTTCATTCTTACTTGCAGAAGACAATGTCTTGTATTTCTTCATGAAGCGCTGTGATCTGATGCTGCTTCCCAATTAGGAGGAGGCAGGCTTGGAACAGTGACTCAAACAGAGACTCACTGGACGCCTCTGGGAGTCAGTGATTTTTCTGTATCACTGCATGATGAGTAAACGAGTATTCCGATCACACCTGATTCAGATATCTGGTTAAAAACTCTACCTTAATGGAGGCTAATTGGAAGAAAGCAGTCATCAAATCATGCAGAGATTCAGGGGCCAGCCTCCTCTGAGAGTATGCACACAAGACTCTGGGTAGATAAAAATCAAATTTTTTTTTTTATTAAAAATTGGATTTTTAGAAGAGGAAGAGGAGACTGAATTTATAGCCTGCCCTTCACTACCCAAAGGAGTCTCAGAGCGGCTTACAATCACTTTTCCCTTCCCCTCCCCACAACAGACACCCTGTGAGGTACGTGGGGCTGAGAGCGCTCTTGCGAGAACTGCCCTTAAGAGAACAGTTCTGAGAGAACTTGTGACCAGTGTTCCCTCTAAGCTGAGTTAGTGTGAGCCAGCTCACCATTTTTTAGCCTCCGGCTCACCCATTTTTGTCTTTGCTCAGGAACAATGGCTCCAGAGCAAACTAACTGATGCAGTAGCCAAATCACTCGGTCACAACTTTAATGCCAGTAGCTCACAAAGTAGAATTTTTGCTCACAAGACTCCACAGCTTAGAGGGAACATTGCTTGTGACTGACCCAAGGTCATGTAATTTAAATTGGATTTTTAAAAATTTAAATTGGATTTTTTAAATAAAATGCTTTTTGAGGAAAAAATCTATCTAAAGAGAGTTTCCTATTACGTATTATCAGATATATTCACAGAGATAATTACTGAAGAGACATGGGAGGAGAAATGTCAAAAGATTACAAATAAATGGGTGGGATATAAGGAATGGGTGGAAAGGGGGGAAGCCAATCCAAATATCCAAATACGAATGAAGAATCTGTGCACATGGTTAAAAATATGAAGATACTACAAGGAGGGAGAGGAGGAGTGGGGTAAAATGATTGTATAATGACTTAATGTAAGATAATGTATATAAGCTTCAATAATAAAAAATACATTAAAAATAATAATTAAAAAAAATTCCAAAGGGGGGGGGAGAAAGAGAGTTTCCTATTTAAGATACATTATACTCCAAAGGTAATTCATCATGAAACAAGGATTAGTTTTTAATTATGTAGCATGAGGCTATATATTCATGCAATGTTTAAATTTTTGGGTAAATGAATTCCATCAATCCATTCACAATCCATCCAGAGGTTTCTGTAAGATTACTGGGCAGTTTTTCTTTCTAGAAACTATTATCACAGATGCTCGGTTTTACAGTTCTCAAAACTGAATTTGTCTCTGCGGAGATCACATGCCTCTTCATAGCAAAAATGTTATAAAATAAACATACAGAGTTAAGAGACATCAGCCCTATTGGTCCTCTGCAAATCTATGCACACAGAATCAACCCCTTATCTCTTAAGGGCTAAGTTTCAAGAAGTTCAATGAATATAAGATTGTTTGGGGTGGAATAGGTTTGGATAAGGAGGGGATATTAAGAGAGAAATATGAGGAGGAAGCAGTTCAAATGAAAATGAAACTTATTGAGTAGAATACACCAGAAATCTTGATATCTTTGTGAGTGTATCTTCATGGATGTTTAAGCAAATACAAGAATACATATGCTATATAATATTGTTTTAGTTAAATCAAACAATTTAAATGGTTATTGTCAATTATTATTTTTCTCCTTCCAATAAAGTACAGCAGAAACGTTGTCCAAATATGAATGATTAATACAACCTGTTAAGTTGGAGATAATTATGAAATCATTGCAAGGTGAACTATTTCAAGTGGTAAATAACCAGTCATTAATTTTCTGATGTAACTAAAACTAACCTGAAAAGTTATTATACTAAAATGAAACCTTCATCTGGGAGGCAAATATTAAGGCCAGCAAGAATGAGCCTTTATGTAGAAAACCATGATTTAAATCGAATCTTACTTACTGATGTGATTTAAATCAGTATTTAAATCCACCCTGATACAAGTGTTTTATTCCTCCACATGTCACTGATTTGCCTGTTTTCTTTATTAGGAAGAGGGAAGCTCAGAGCAGCAATTCATGCAGAGATACACTAGACTCCTGGACCTTTTTTGTTCACTTCTTGGCTTTTCGGCTAAGACCTAGTGTATCTGGCTTGTTGGATCAAGTCATGCAGAGATACAGTGGGCAACCTCTCCTGTTTTAGTTCTTTCATTCATTTAGTGTTTTAGTTCTTTCATTTATTTATTTATCTTCCAGCCTTCTTATGACACATTAGCATGCCCTGGCCTAGTTTTGGAATCACATCTGACCTGGCCATGAACACCAGCATGCAGGGATCTGGAAATCGGAAAGCAGGTTGGAATCCAACTTCTATCCTGGGTGTCCTTTTACAGGTCTCAGAGCTACCCCAGCCATGACACTTGCTGTGGGGATGAGCATTGCCCCTCCCTTGGGTATAATGTCCACATCGCAGACCGAGGAGTTCAAATGCCCCAAAAGCAAGCTGCAGACCTACACTGCAGAGACCACTAAACTTAGACTGGGCCCTTTTACAGGTCTCAGAGCTACCCCAGCTATGACACTTGCTGTGGGGATGAGCATTGCTTTGATGCAGTGCCCCTCCCTTGGCCTTGGGTATAATGTCCACATCGCAGACCGAGGAGTTCAAATGGCCCAAAAGCAAGCTGCAGACCTACACTGCAGAGACCACTGAACTTAGACTGGGCCAGCAGCACCAGTGATGGATGCCAAATTACCTGTTGCCTCCTCTGTATTGCCACCAACTCTTGGTGAAGCAGGAGGGGGCATCGGGTGAGCCAACCCCCACTGTTGTAGCTACCGGCAGGGTCTGAGTTGAGTGGCCCCTGCAGCGCTGGCAGAGCTCTGCGTGCTGGCTGCTAGTGGCCCTCCAAAACAGCAGCCCATGGGGCATTCCCATGTAAGTTATTTATTTTATTCAATTTGTATCCTGCCTTACCCTGCAAGCAGGCTCAGGGCGGCTCACATGGTAAAATGATAAATAATAATTCATAAAAACAATGATGCTCAACACAAAGCTGCCACAGAAAACGGCAGCCCCGTGTCGAATCCTCCTGGCCTCTTTCAGAAATGCTCAGACATATTCATGTTTTGATGTCATCACTGTGTGTTTCCCAGCGCCCTGCTTTACATCACTAGCAGCGACCGGGAAATGTGTAATGCAGTCACAGCACGGGGGTGCCTAAGGGCGATTCTGCATTGGCTTTTCCCTTCGTTGTTATATCAAACCTACGTTGGAACAGAAATTCCCCTCTGCATTGCATGCTGCTTTCACTTTCTTTGATCATCGGGTTTTATGGTACCTTCTACACTGCATGCCGCTTTTGCTTTCTTTGATCACTGGATTTCATGGTACCCTTCTGCATAGATTTATGGCCGTTCAGGGGTGACATTGCAGTCAGTACGGTGTTGCCCCGGGGGTATCTGAATGTGGTTTTGAGCTGCACCTTTTCTGTTCCATCGTTTGGTAAAACAATGGAGGGAAAAGCCAATGCAGAATCAGCCTAAGTGTTATGAGGGAGTGCCGTGGCTAGCTCCATCCTTAGGAATCTAGACCAAACCTTAGGAATCTAGATTTGGTGAACGCTGTCAAGTGAATCCCTGCAAGTTCTGGAACGCAAGCCTACCAAGTCAATAACTAAGATCCATTTCACTTTTTTTTTTTTAAGAAAACCATCTTGTTGAAAGTTTTGTGTGCCATTTAAAACATGTATAAGCACAATCCCTGACTTGGATGGCCCACGCTAGCCAGATCTTGGAAGCCAAGCAGGGTCAGCCCTGGTTATTACAGGGATGGGAGACCAGCAAGGAATACCAGGGTCACGACGCAGAGACACAGACTCTCATGGCAAACCACTTTTGAACATCTCTTGCCTTGAAAACCTTGTGGGGTCACCATACGTCAGCTGCGTCTTGCCGGCGCTTTCCAGCACCACCAAGCACAATCAAGTTTCAACATGTAAGGTACAAACCAGTGCAAAATCAGTTTCTGCAGTCCATGGAATCCACCCGATATCCCAAACCACTTTTGAACATCTCTTGCCTTGAAAACCTTGTGGGGTCACCATACGTCAGCTGCGTCTTGCCGGCGCTTTCCAGCACCACCAAGCACAATCAAGTTTCAACATGTAAGGTACAAACCAGTGCAAAATCAGTTTCTGCAGTTCATGGAATCCACCTGATATCCAAGGCATAATAAATGTCTCACATCGATTTCCCCCGTTTGTGTGGCCATGAAGCATACCATTTTCACCATGAGATACAACAGAAGCCATTTCACTGATTACATCGAAGCACACCTGGGTTTACCACAGAGTATGAACGTTGCTTCCTGGAAGGATACTTCTGTGCAAACATATGCTTTCCATTTTTAGGTACATACACCAAAACATCTTCGGCATGCACCTAAACCATGTCACGTACATGCAGATAACGGCTGCTTCGAACTGTTCTGATGGCAAATGTATTCCGTGCAGATCGGAAATCCTTGCTGCTCCAGGACTCCTCATGTTCCAGAACGTCCAATCTGTGCCGTCGTATCTACAATCTAAATTGTTCAAGTCAAACAAAAGACGCAACAGCTGGCATGGCCGGCTTCCTAAAGGGAGCAAATTTTCTCCTACTGGCTGATTAATTACTCAGTGAATATGTTCAGCTTGGAGAGACGTTTTAATTATTCAGGGCCTGCTGTGAATGGCATATATGGGTGTTTTTGTTTCTGGAGTCACCCGGTTCTTAAGTGCCGTGAAACCAAACCCCTGGTTTTGTATGCTCACGGCAATGCGCAGGAACGGCTGGCTGTGCTCCCCGGATCAAACTCCGCTAGAGACGGGACCCGGATATAACATGCCAAGGTCGTGTTACAGCTCAGAACAGGAAGCGCTTTTGCATATTCTGATGGCCTTTGAAATGAACAGCTGCTCTGTGCCCACGAAAAGCCCTTTCAAGTTTACTGCGCCAGTGTCATAACTCTGTTTGCAGAACATGCCCCAGAAAGAAAAGAAAAGCTCTGAAGATTACACAGGCAGATTTTCATTCTGTGTTTAGTGCTTTAAATCAATGATTAATAGGGATGATGAATATGCACGACCCTTTCCCTGGCTTTAAAATTGCTCCCCGCCACCCAACAGTAGGAAGGTTCTAATCCCAAATAACTCCCCCCCTCCACCGCTTTGAGAACACCAATTCAGGAAGTGTCCTGTGTCACTCCAAAGCTTGCAACGTGTATTGAATAAACACAGTTCTCTCTCTGCGGTGTCATCCCAAGCGAGCGTCAGCCCGCTAGAGTTGGGGTGTTGCCTGGGTTGGCCTTGTCGGCCTTTACAAACAGCATCCCACCAACCCTACTTCATGGCTGTTAAGTAGCCAGCATTAGGGTAGTGGTTAGAATGTCAGACTAGGATCTGGAAGAGACCCAGCTCTGAATTCCCTTTCTGCCACAGAAGCTGCCTTGGAGACCTTGGGCCAGACACAGACTCTCAGCCTAACCCACATCACAGGGTTGTTGTGAGGATAAAATGGAGGACGGGAGAACGATGCAAGCTGATTTAGGTCATCATGGGAAAGAAAGGCAGGATATTTTTGTCATCTTCTGGGTGTGGAACAGCGGTCACTGGATGTGTGTGTGGAGGGGGAGGTGTTTGTGAATTTCCTGCACTGTGCAGGGGGTTGGACTAGATGACCCTGGAGGTCCCTTCCAACTCTGATTCTATAACTAAAGTAAATAAATTTAACCAAATGTTTTAGATAAGAAATTTTTGCAGGACAAGTTTGGGGGGGGGCGGTTGCCATCAAATCACAACTGACTTATGGTGATTTTTGTAGGGTTTTCAAGGCCAGAGATGAACAGAGGTGGTTTGCCATTGCCTGCCTCTGCATTGCAACCCTGGACTTCCTTTGTGATCTCCCATCCAAATACTAACTGTGGCCAACCCTGCCTAACTGCCAAGATCTGATGAGATTGGGCTATTCTGGGCTATTCACACCAGGGTACATCAATAGTACCCCATAATTCATTATTGGAAACAGAAATATAGACCTCACAATGTCTGGCGAGAGATTCTACTTTATGTTTAAGTTAGCCTGTAGGTGGGATAGATATTAACTAATCGTAGTTATTGTCTCTTAACTTTTAATGTCTTCTGATGGTGTTGCTTGTTCTTTTTTTAATATTTCATCTTTTTATGCATTCTCATTTGCATAATAAATAATAATAAGTTCAAACATCGGTTTTGCACAGACTTTTCAACTTTGTTTCATCTTGCAAAGCAGTTTCTCCGGCTGCATTTACATGTGCCTCTCCATTGTTGTCGACTTCATGCGTCTGACATAGGGGCTTACTTATGAAAGCTCACGCCTTGTTCTTGTTGCAGGAGACTAAGGATATAGATTTAATTTTGACCTTTGCTTGGTCCTGATCAAGGTATTGCCCTGACTTGGATGGGCCAGGCTAGCCCGACCTTTTTAGTCCTTAGAAGCCCCGGTTAGTATTTGGCTGGGAGACCACCAAGGAAGTCCGGGGTTGCTATGCAGAGGCAGGCAAGGGCAAACCACCTCTGAACATCTCTGGCCCTGAAAACCCTACGGGGTTGCCATAAGTCAGCTGTGATTTGACAGCAATAAACAAAACAAAAAGTGTTATTTTACACTCATTTGAGTCTCATCACAAGCCTGTTCCCAAAAAGAAGAGATTGGATTTATGCCCCACCTGTCACTACCTGAAAGAGTCTCAGAGCGGCTTACAATCTCCTTTCCCTTCCTCTCCCCTCAACAGACACCCTGTGAGGTAGGTGGGGCTGAGAGAGCTCTCTTGGAAACCGCTCTGGAGAGAACAGCTCTGAAAGAGCTTATGATTGACCCAAAGTCACACCAGCAGCTGCACGTGGAGTAGTGGGGAATCAAACCCCGTTCTCCAGATTAGAGTCCATGCTCTTAACCACTACACCAAACTGGCTCTCAGGAGGGGGTGATCTTAGAAATCCCGATATTGTATCACGAGACAAATGAGTCAGAAAATTCAATTGGTGCAAAATGCAGCAGCCTGTTTCTTGTCGGGGCTGCCCGTTGGGACCACGTAACAGCAGTCCTGTTTTGGCAGGCTTCTCTTTCTCTCTCTGCTTCCAGTTCCAATTTAAGGCACTAATGCTTACCTTTAAAGCCCTTTATGACCTGGTATGATGTTTTCTCCCTCCCTCACAGGACTTGAACTTGGAAGAATCTGACCTAATCCCGGAGCACAGAAGAAAAGCCTTTGATTCAGCTGTTGCAGTCACATTCACATGTCATTAAAAAGGGGGTTCCAACTTCTGAGGCTCTGTTTCCTTGATGAAGCCTTTTTTCCCCTCTTGCAGTTTCATTTGTTATTTTATTAGTACCTAGTAGGATCTAACACTTCAAAAGCCAGTTTGATGTAGTGGTTAACAGTGGCAGACTCTAATCCTCACTCCTCATGCAGCCAGCTGGGTGATCTCGGGTCAGTCACAGTTCTCTCAGAGCTGTTGTCTCAGAGCGCTCTCAGCCCAACTACCTCACAGGGTGTCTGTTGTGGGGAGGGGAAGGGAAAGGAGATTGTAAGCCGCTCTGAGACTCCGAGTGAAGGGCGGGGGTATAAATCCAACTCTTCTTCTAAAAGGGTTCCCAACACATGAATGCAGCATATAGACATGCTGCCATCTTCTGGCCCAGATAAAGGTAGCAGTGAGTGTGACAGATGCTGTTAAAAGGGATTTATTTACTACCTACCAATCAGAGTGACTATCCAGTAGCTGGACAGTTGTGTGCATTTTCTGGAGTGTTTCATTGCAGCCCTAAACACATTGAGGATTCCCTGCAAGCTGAGAAGGCTAACGTCTGTGTTGGAACAACATACACTACAGCCAAGCCTGTTAGAATCTTTCAAATGAAGTAAAGACAGAAAGTACGTTAATTTATTTGAGAGAGATGATCACCTTTCCCAAATTTAGTGCTTCTGGAACAGAGGTCTGCAGAGAGCTTTCAGCTTTTTAAATGACCTTGCGTTTGGCTTTGGGAATCAGTTGGGCCATCTTAAATATTCAGCTGTGACAGTCAGTCCAACAAAGAGACGGATTTTAAAATGGACTGAAATATTTGGTTTTATGACTTAAGACTAACCTCCTCCTGCACTAGCAGATTCTAATGGTCATGCTTCTCCTCAGATAACCTTATACTAGAACGGATACTTCCGTAGACTGGTATAGTTATGGCCAATAGTGCTTTACTATCACAGCAAACAAGCTGTTCTTATGCCTATTATTAACAATGTCCCGTCAAGTCACAACTGACTTATGCAGACTCCTCATTGGGTTTCCAAGGCATGAGATGAGCTGACAAAGCCAGTATTGTCTACTCAGACTGGAAGCATCTCTCCAAGGTCTCGATCTTCCATATCACCTACAGCTTGAGTCTTTTAACTGGAGATGCTGGGGTTTGAACCTGGGACTTTCTGCATGCCAAGAAAATGCTGAGCCGCTGAGCCATGGTCCCGTCACTAAAGGGCACTTCAGGCCCCCAGACAGTAGTTACAGGCAATGTAACTCCCTCTAAGCTGTGGAGTCTTGTGAGCAAAAATTCTACTCTGTGAGCTACTGGCATTAAAGTTGTGAGCGGGCAATTTGGCCACTGCAGAAATTACTGGAGCCATCATTCCTGAGCTAAGACAAAAATGTGTGAGCCGGAGACTAAAAAACCTGTGAGCTAGCTCACACTAACTCAGCTTAGGGGGAACACTGGTTACAGATAAGGTTGTCTTATGTGCCTCCACTCTGGCATTGTGTATCTTCTCACCAAGGAACCATGGATAAGAATCCAAGGGAAGACCAGAAAGGTGGCGGGTTGCCTTATGCTATTCTTCTCTTTCCATCGACCCCAGACTCAGTCGCAGAACAATTCAGTCAGACCTCACACAGGGCACGCGTTGGTAGCTATCACCACTGGCACTCCAGTGATGACTTCGGTCAAGGGAATGCACGCAACTGGCCACCAACACTGGCCCGAGTGAACAGCACTTGTTTTGTTTAGCTATGAATAAGAGGCCTTAGAGCAGCAAGCCCACATTTAACCACACTATCATGCAACGACTAGGGGGAGAGCTCCTTTGAATGAACAAGGAGGCAGGGGACTTGAATAAATGGGTTATTTTTCTGACTCATAGGAAAGAGAATCTACATGACGACGGAGGACAACTTAGCTTTTACTGGGCTTTACTTACACACACACACGCCCCATACAGTCAGGTGGCATGACTGTTTCTCATAGACACTGGGGCTAACCTTTCTGTTTGCTTGCTTTGGAACAATATGTACCAAGCCATAACAGTCTATGTGTTTATGCTGTTTTATGAAAAGCAAATTTAGGCTTCAGTGATGTTATATAGGGCAATAGTCTTCCAGTCCACTAACAGGAAACTTTTCCATGTCCATTTGTCAGGGAACTCCTCTCTGTTCACCACAGACCCTCTATACACTGTAGGGGACCCTGCTCTTTCACATGCCACCAGTGTGTGCGTCACAATCCATCAAAGCATCACCAAAGCCATGATGGAAAGTTTGCTCTAGAACCCAGAAATTTGCACGCATGCAATAAAAGATGATTGGGGCCGCGATGGCTCGGAGGTTAAGACACTGAAGCTTCTTCTTCACTCGCAATCTACAGCCCTATTGAATTACCAGAAGGCCTGGCAAAAAGACTGTGATAGCATCCTATTGCCTGCAGATTGGGACGATATTTGGTCCTCACCATCTTTGCAATCCAAATCTTTGAACATTCAGTTGCAGAGTTATAAGATCCTTACCAGATGGTACCTCACCCCTATGAGATTCCATCAGATATCCAAAACCAATTCTCCTCTTTGTTGGCGCTCCTGCGGGGAACCTGGCACTTTTCTTCATTGCTGGTGGGGGTGCACAGAAATCCAGCATTTCTGGTCCAAGATTATCCTTTCCATAAAAGATATAACTGGGCACTTGATACCATTGCAACTTGAATTAATATTACTTGATTTATGGAATGCCCCCCATATACCCAAATGTAGCCAAGACCTTATTTCGACTCTGCTTATAGCTGCTAAGGTGGTTATTGCGAGTAGCTGGAAATCCACCAACAAACTTCTTCTCTCCTCTTGGCGTTTAAAAATTTGGGACTTTTACATCATGGACAAACTCTCTGATGCAGTGGCTTCCTCCACTAATAGTTCATGTTCAAAATCTACTCTATGCACGAAATGGTCTCCTTTTTTAGAATATGTTTTTAACAACGACACTTCTAAATTTGCTGTTCCTTCCCAGTATGTTGCAGTGTTTCATTACATGTAATTTCGTGTTGGGCATATTTATATCAAACCCTATGGTTGTTTACCGTTTCATAGTATAACATTTGATTAATGTCTCTTGTTTAAATGTTGGTTTTTATATTTAAAAATTTTTTTTAAAAAAAAAGACACTGAAGCTGCAGACCGGAAGGTCTGTAGCTCAGCAGTTCGAGACCCTAGTGACGCATGACGGAGTGAGCTCCCGTCTCTGGCCGCAGCTCCTGCCAACCTAGCAGTTTGAAAGCAAGAAACTGCAAGTAGATAAATAGGTACCCTTTCGGTGGGAAGGTAACAGCATTCTGTGTGCCTTGGCATTTAGTCATGTCAGCCACATGACCACAGAAATGTCTTTGGACAGTGCTGGCTCTTCGGCTTGGAAACGGAGATGAGCACTGCCCCCTAGAGTTGGATTAGACTGGCTTTCGAGCAAGGGAAACCTTTACCTTTTTAATAAAAGATGAGCAATAGAAGAGAAGGGGAGGGAAGGCTGCATAGTACAGCCTGGTATCATCAGATCTCGGAAGCTAATCAGGATCCATTCTTGGAGGGCAGACCAGCAAGGAAGACTGCATGCAGAGGAAAGCAGTGGCTTCTCATTTGCCGTGCTGGGGTCACCGTAAGTCAGCTGCTACTAGATGGTGCTTTACACGCACAGAATGGACGAGAGGTAATCTTTTGGTGTACACCAGTTTGGTGCAGTGGTTAAGTGCACGGACTCTAACCTGGGAGAACCGGGTTTGATTCCCCACTCCTCCACTTGCACCTGGCTGGATGACCTTGGGCAAGCCGTAGTTCTGATAAGAGCTGTTCTTGAAAAAAAGAGCAGTTTCTGTCAAGAGCTCTCTCAGCCCCACCTACCTCACAAGGTGTCTGTTGTGGGGAGGGGAAGGGAAAGGAGATTGTAAGCTGCTCTGAGACTCCTTTGGGTAGTGAAGGGCGGGGTATACATCCAATCTCTTCGAGAAACTTGACTGCTTCCAGATAGGGCTACAAAAACAAACGTGCTCGCCCTACAGCAGCAGCAAACAGCACTGCTAGGGTTGCAGGGAGAACAGCATCCACATGCCATCCCCATCCCACTTGTTCTGCTTTCACGCCTGAGCATTGTGCGGCCCCTCCCCTCCAGCCTGTAACCCCCACTTTAAAATCCCCATGTGGAAGCAGCCCTTGCCTGGCAATTTGCTTTTCGGGGAGAGCCTCCCTGATTACCTACCAAGGACCTGGGGAGGCAGGAACAACCAACTAGGTTGGAAACCAGCATGGGAGGAGCAAAAGATCGGAATACTTTTTATCTTTTGCAAGAACAGAGGGCCCAGAATTGAGGGGTGCAATTCTAGTTCGCCTTCTCGGGGTGCACCCTGGATAATGCTAAACAGCTAGAACTTCTGGCTGCCAGACAATCATAGGATCTCCTGGCTACACTACACACATGGAAACAATCTACCAATCAAACAGTTGTTTTCAGGACTTCTTGACAAGGGGTATAGGAGACTGAATCCCAATCTCACAAACGACTACTGAGGGTATCAGCAAGTCAAAATGCCAATACTTGTCGTGAAACTGGCCAATAAAACAGACCCAGAATGGAGAAGGAAAAGCTGCCTTATACAGAGTCAGACCTTTTGGTACATCGAGGTCAGTACTCTTTTTTCGGACTGGCAGCAGCTCTGCAAGGGTCTCAAGATGAGGTCTTTCCCATCACCTTCAACCTGATCCTTATAATTGGAGAAGCCGAGAACTGAACTTGGGGACTTCAGCGAACGAAACGCTGAGCAACAGCCTCTCCCATGAATTAGCAGTTTTACACCTATTCTTAAAGGGATTCAGAAAAAAAATGCTTTATGTTGCACTTAACTTCCATGGTGAAATTTCCCACCATTCAATTCAAAGCTCAACTACGGTATTAGTGCTGAGCAGCCCTAAGCACCCTTAAATAAAGATATACGCTGTAAGTCACTGGAAGAAAACTTTAAGGAAAGACAGAATAATAAATAAAGGGTGTGGGGGTAGGGAGAAGTAGATGATCTGAGCACTTCTGTTACACCATTAAAAAAAATGAAAGCTCAACAGGCAATCAAGGTTAACAGAGTTCCTGGCAGAGATATCTTCCTCAATAAGTTTCCTGTGGCACCTTAAAAATAAAAAAGGAACAAAAGAGGAGTGATTGTATTTCAGGAAGCAGGTTAGGTGGTGGTACCCCTAAAGGACCGGGGGAGATATTCTGACTCCATTAGCTCATATGAAATTATATGTTCCATCAACAGGTACAATGCCATAGACTCCACCCTCCAAACCAGCCATTTTCTCCTGGGGAACCATTGTTGCCAATCTCCAGGTGAGGGCTGGAGATCACTCAGCATTACAACTGCTTTTCAGATGGCAGAGATCAGCTCCCCTGGGGAAAATGGTGGGCTCTGTGTCATTATATCCTGCTGAGGTTGCTTCTCCTCACCACTGAGGAGGAGAAAGACTACTTTTCCTAGGTAGAGTCTCCAGGCGTGGTGGGGAGATAGAAAGCTGAAGTCAGAGGGGTAGATAACTATGTTGATGGCTGGCTGGGAAGGAGACAGAGTTGCTACCTCCAAGACAGGCACAATGCCATAGACTCTGCCCTCCAAACCAGCCATTTCCTCGAGAACCACTGTTGCCAATCTCCAGGGGAGGGCTGGGGAATCACTCAGAGTTACAACTGCTCTTCAGATGGCAGAGACCAGTTCCCCTGGAGAAAACAGTAAACTCTGTGTCATTATACCATGCTGGGGTTGCCACAGCAAATTGGCGCTGAGTGCCCAAGGCCAGGGAACCCGTCCAGGGCCTCTTTCTAGAGCTCACTGTATTTATTTCCACAACAGGCCTTATTCCTAGTTATTTAGAATTGTATTATTTATAGCTGTAAGCCACGCTCAGCCTGTTCGCAGGAAGGGTGGAATATAAATTTAAAAAATCTTTATATAAATATCTCAACACTTAAGTGAGCCATATGCAATCTTAAAGTACAATCTCAATTACATCCTTCACAAAACAGACTAACTTGCAAGCTGCAGGTGCTTGCAGCATCAGGAGATCGTAACCCGTGACTAGTTATTCCTAAAGCTCAAAAACTTCAGTCCGGCAAGGCTCTCAGGAATGTGGAACAGCCTGAAAGGTTAATTCATTCAACCTTGCTCAACTAGTGGTAAGCAGATGTATAAGGGGATGCCATAAGGCGTAAGCATTAATCTTACCACAGGCCAAATAAGCAGCGAGCCTGCTGTTTGGAAGAAAGCAGTGCAAGCCAGCCTGCCTTGACTTGAGATCACAGCCAGAACAGCCCCCAATGCTTCCAGTCTAAGCAATTTTATTGAACTGGATTGGGTCCCCCCCCCCGCCATTCCCTGGAGCTATTGTAGTGGGGTCACTCACATGCGCTGTTTCAAATTGCTTTGTCTGCTCCAACTCCACTTACTCGAGGGACCCCTGACCTTTCTGAGCCTGTGGGCACCTTGAGAATTCCAACAGTGTGGTGGATGCAGCCACAAAATGGCTGCACAAAGGGTTAGAGTTAGCCCTACAATGGCTGCCGCAGCTTACGACGAGTCATAGAAAAACTCCTTGTGCTATGGTGGCAGCTGCTGCTAAAGCAACATTTAAAAAAACATGCATGGCCTATCAAACCTCCACTGGCCAATAAAAAGCCTTGCTGGGCAAAAGCTCCACTGGCCCTGCCCACTTTATATAAACATACAGCAGATGCCAGGAAAGGGGTCAGAAGGTTCTACGGCACCCGTGAGCACCATGTTGGGGCTTCTGGGTTTACTCCATTTTCTCCCTTTCTGCCCCCTTCCCTGTAGAGGGCTGACACTGTTTGGAGATTTTGCATGGGATCGTATGCATTGCTGCATATAGTTGGTTTTTCTTCAAGGTACATGATAGAGCAGCTATACCGGCAGGAGTTTTAGAACATGGATCACACTGCAGCAAAAAGGCACAGAAAATGCATTATCAGGCAGCCACAAATGTTTGGACTCCACTCTTCTGTGTTCAGTTCACCAAGTAGTGGGTGGAAAAGATGACCACAGGTGTGCTTGAATTCTGACGCCTCCTTGTTTTTTTGTCAATTTTCATAGAGCTGGGCTCCTTTGCTCCCTGGAAGTTTTTCATTAACAGCCACTCAGAGGTCCATAATGGAGGAAAAGTTCCTGGGGAAAATTGTTTGCCTGCCACTGCTGCCCTTTATGTTGAACTGCAAGAGAATTTTGGTGCGCATCCTCTGTTGATATAGAACAATGGTGAAATCCCCACAGGCCTGGCCAGTGGTCTACATGAACAGAATGGGCTGCTACAACACATTCTAGAATCCAATACGAATGTTCAAGGTGCTGACTAGTAATTGTGGAAAGGGTTACCCAAAGGTAGAAGAATAAAAGTCAGTGCCTTAAATGAAGGTATTATCGAGGCATGTGAAGGGAAAATCCCAGAAATCATACGAAGAAGGGGAAAGCTTGTAAAAAACTGCATGTGAAACATCCAGGCAAAATGACAATCAAGGCAAATAAAATTCTCAGTGATTTGTCATAGCATCCAAGCCTATAATAGGATTTCTCTTTTTTTAAAGAGAGTCTTTGTATTACGATGGTCAGAGGCACATCACAAACAGTAAATTCTATATATATTATCTCAAGGTTGAATCCATATACTGGAATCAAATTATAAGATATTTTATTAGGCGAAGAGTGAAGAACAAGTAAGTGTGTCTGCTGAGATGAAGTGCTAACCACAGGGCACATACAGGGTTAGTGACAGAACTGCTAATGCAGCAAAAAAATTGGTAAGCCAAGCTCCAGCCCTGGATGCTGTGCCATACCTCACATTATCAGGACTTCCATTTTACGCACACCAGCTAACCAAATCCTACAGTTTGCTCAGTTCTCTAACTACTGAACATTTTGCAGTCTCAAATTTCTTCTGATGCTTGGAGCACACAAGTAGCTACTGCATTTGCCAAAACAAAGAACACCATGAATGTACAACTACCCTGAATATAAGATTACCCCCCTGAAAACATTATACACAAAAGGTTTGATATCATATGTAACTGTGATTTGTATGTAAATCTGAGCAAGCCCCTTAACCTGCTTTTCGGATATTAGCTACTAGCCCACACTCCTACAAAACTATGGGTACTGAATTTTCTGTTCACTGTTCTGTTCACTGTTCTTGCATGTCAACAGCGAGGAGATAAAATGAAAACCATATTTAGAAGCAAAATACAAGCTGGGCCAAGTGTCACCTTCGCTACAGATTCACAAGGTAGCTTTGGAAGACTTAGTCATGGGGCTGGTTAAAGAACCAATGTACAAAGGAAAAGCAAGATCTTGCTATGCATGGATATACGAATGAATGACGTTTGCGGGCACCTGAATGATACGGCAGCCTCCCTCACCAAGGATGTCTAAGCCATTAAATAACACTCTGAAGAGTGCATCAGAAACAGACGTTACGCTTCAGAGAGCAGCTGTGTTGGTTTGCAGTAGAAGAGCTAGGTTCGAGCCCAGTAGCACCTTAGAAACCAACAAGATTTTCTGGGTACAAGCCTTTGAGAGTCAAAGCTCTCTTTGGAGCTTGTTAAGAACATAAGAGAAGCCATGTTGGATCAGGCCAATGGCCCATCCAGTCCAACACTTTGTGTCACACAGTGGCCAAAACCCAGGTGCCATCAGGAGGTCCACCAGCAGGGCTAGAACTCCAGAAGCCCTCCCACTGTTGCCCCCCCCAAGCACCAAGAATACAGAGCATCACTGTCCCAGACACAGTGCTCCCTCTATACTTTGTGGCTAATAGCCACAGCTGGACCATATGTTATGATGCTCCATATGTTTATGTTGGTCTCTGAGGTGCTACTGAACTCAAATCATACACTGTTAAGATATCTTGCAGAAAGCACAAGGGAAGGTCAATTTTACTACCCCCGAACTTTTGCATTACAGTATGTCCCCAGAACGGTTAGCAAGGCATCGCTTATGGGTTTCACTATGCATTATATGTAAATGTAACACCACTCGCTAAAAAGGGAAATACATACCTGGTCAAGTTTGCTACACAGACAAGCAGGCAACAGCTCTATTAAAGCCAAGAAATTATTTGCTTTGCATGGGTCACACACACACACACACACACACACACACACACACACTCTCTTTACCTGCTAGACTGTGACTGATCGCTGTGAGAATTAACTGCAAAAATGAAAAATGCTGTTTTATAATCAGAACAGAAACATGGGTCTGCAAAGCTCAGCAACAGCCCCAACACAGAAGCAGCCTTGCCTTGGGGAGCAGATTGGACGGATTTGTCACAGAATTCAACTTGGATCTGAAACCTGTAATTCCACATCTGCCTGCCCGGCTGAGAAGGCCGATGCCATCTGGTTTACAAGGCCACACGCGTCGGTGGCTGTACTCGGAAGGAGCGGCTTCCAGCCTCAAAGTGACAGCAGCCTCCCCACCAAGTCCATCTGACACTAATTACCCTGGAGAGTGTGCAAGATGTGTTGGTAAATGCCTGGCAAAAGTCAGACAGAATTAGCTAATAAAGGTCAAATTAGTCTCAGACCTTTGTGACACAATTTGTCCCAGAACCGTCAGCAATGTGGTGTATGCACAGGTAATGTGAGCATCTTCCAGCTCCAAAATAAGGCAGAAACCTGCATAGCTTCGGATTAGTTTAGAGATGTGGAGCATACAAATAACATGGGCATATAGCATTCCACATGGCTCAGCAGCATTCCACATGGCTCAGCATCTTGTTTGAAGAGTTTTACCCAACCATTAGTCTCCTCATATGCAGCATTTGTGTATCAGTGATCTATGGGCCCAGAAGGATGCTACACTGGCACATTAACACTGAACATGAAAGGTGAGTGAAAGGGTTGAAGAAGAAGAGACTCCCTTCACTTGGAGTTTCAGAGTCGCTTACAATCTCCTTTCTCTTCCCCTCCCCACAACAGATACCCTGTGAGGTAGGTGGGGCTGAGAAAGCTTTGAGAGAACTACCCTTTCAAGGACAGCTCTGACAGAACTATGGCTTGCCCAAGGTCATCCAGCAGCTGCATGTGGAGGAGTGGGGAATCAAGCCCGGTTCTCCCAGATTAGAGTCCACGCTCCTAGCCACTATACCAAACCACTACATCAAAGAACCCTTTACAACAACAGTCCATGTGGAACCCGGCATATGAAAGTGCAATTTGCACATGCTGTGGGGAGATCCCCATTTTGAAGGTTTTCTAAAGATCATTTTTGTTGGATTCTGCTGCATTGTCTCATTCCATTATCTACTAATGGGAGCGGAGTATAAACACACGTGCTCTTGAGCATATAACATGGTTACCTGGCTATGACAGTGAAGTTGCCCAACTTACAGCCCGGAATGAACACTTTGCATTATGTAAAAGATACTGCTAAGCTGAATAACTTCATTCACATACAAATGATTGGCTGAAATTCAACTGATGAATAATTCAGTGTTTTAGCTGCCTCCATTTCCCGACCCCAATGCATTTCTTTCAGCTTACCAAGCACATTGACAACTTTTTACATGCAAACGCATTTAATAAACAGTCTAATGTCATTTGTAGCAATTCGTACAATGTATAGGTTTTACAGAGATTTTGGACAGCGAGAAGCATCTCGGTATACAAGTTCCAGTTCTCCTCATTACCCCCTCCACTCCTTATGAACACAAATAGGCACCCGGCTTACTTTTTTTTTTTAAAGACAATCTTTTGGCATTTCTAAGGACAACAAACCTGGCCTACAGAACCTTTACAGAAGCCTCCACACAATTTCTTCCACACAGGTCGTCTGATGACGCTTGCTTGTCTTAAGATACTGAAACTGGCATGGGGGGAGGCTCTTCCTATGTGGAAGACCTCTGAAAATAGCTGCATGTGCAGCCCTGCAGGGCATGAAAGAGATCACCACAGTAGTTGCATTATGTGGCACATTCACACAAATCATTCTTGAAGCCATAGCTTCCTCTTACTCGATACCACAAGCACAGACAGGAGCTTTTGCAGTGCATGCTCAGGGGCCCATATGGCAGGACCTGAGGAAATGAACAGCAGACTCAGAAGACCTGTCTACATTGACACCGAGGCCTCTAGGCTGGAATCATGGAACAGTTCTAAGGACATTACCGCTGTCGAGACAGGGCTGGAAAGAATGCCCTGAGCGCCTAGTGGTTCACCCACATCTCAAAATTAACATCCCCTGGCATTCTATGTTAAAGGGGATGCAACTGTGAAAAATCAGAACTGAAGTATTGGAACGCATCGTTATAAATGCCTACTTGGTCTCTCTCTACCTGGGATCTTTGCCCCAGCACACTCATGAGAGTGAAAACGCTACGCAAAATACAAAAGACGCAACAAATGTTACGCGCACGTTTTCATCTAGGTGACCTGTAGGTAAAAATAAAACTTCTATTTCTGTGAAACAACAAACAAAAAAAGGCCCCTTTGGGTGATTTCCCCATCCCCGGTGGAGCTCTCAAGCAAGGGGGAAAAAATAAGTTTGCCGGCAACGCATGTTTCTCCCCCGAAGTATTTGTAAAATATACTTTTATTGTCGAGCAGTTACTCAGGATACAAGCGGTGCTTCTCAGTCCAATGCGGGGCTACCGGAACGGTTAAAGAAACCAATGGATCTTCACGCCTGTGCCTGGCAGCCCTGGTGCAGCGTAAAACAAAGTCACTCAAAAGATAGTTTCCCAGCCTGTGAGAATGTGCTTGGTTATTAGTTACAGAGTCCCTGTGGAGCAGCAAGTTGCCGATTCAAAACAGGCGACCAGAAGACCCGACAGCGGCACACGGCAAAAAGGCAGTGCTGAAACAGACGCTCTGAATGAATGATACTCACTACTTCTTGTTTCTGGGTTTTAGCTCTTCAGCAGCGTTGCGCAGAAAGATATAGTTCTTCTTCTGCGGGTTATAGAATTCGTGTCCCTGCAAAGGTAGTCCCAGGGGAACAGGTTCAGTTTTGCAAATTTTATTTATTTATAAGTTACATTTATGAATCGTCTAATTCTCTGAGTTTCTTGGAACAATTTCATTTCTTGCTAAATATTCCACTACAGGACACCAAGTCGCCTGAAAAGCTTTTTTTGGTAATTTTCTAAATAAGGAATTACAGACTGACTCATAATTCTGCCATAAATGAAATGCTCCCAAACTTTGTTTGGCCACATTTGTAAGGTAGGGTCCTGTTTTCTCTCTGGTGATAGCTAACAGAATTAAAATTAAAATTAATCTGACCAACTGCCTAACAGAACTGCTCCTGGCAAAGCAGCTAAGTCATGTCTGGTGATTTGAAAGATTTGTGTCAGTATTATTTGCCAAAACTCTTTGATCAGTGGGCACTGCCACCAACAGTGCAAGAAATCGCCAACTTGGCCACAGTTTTCCCAACATTTTTGACCGATAGGTCTATGCAATGCAACCTAACCAGGGGTAAGTGCCATCTATTTAAGATTTTAGAAGAGTTAAAATGAACACTGAAAATCTTAGAAATAATGCTCAGTGAGCAGTCCTACCCATATTCACAGCTATGAGTATCACTACAGGAGGCTGTGATACTTACGCTGCCTTTCAATCACTCTTCTATACCTATTTTATAAAGCCTTGGTTGCTTCCACCACAGAGACAATCCTCTGTGTCATTCTCACGGCTGTGAGTGCAGACATTCACAGTGGCAACGGGGCATTCATGCTGCGGTCTCTCCTGCACTTGCTTTTCTTGCGCCCCACGGCCACCTCCCCCCCCCCATCAGAGGACTCTAAGAAACAGGCATTGATATACTATAATGATCTATTGCCATAATCTGCAAGTCCTCATTTCCATTGTTTTTAAAGAGAAGCCTCTAGTCCTTTTTGTTCAGGAGTTATGGGGAAAGGTGCAGCCTGCATTCCCCGCCCCTTTAAACTCTGCAATAAAAAGGACAGGAGACTTGTTTGTTTTTTTTGGGGGGGGGGGGAGAAGAAGAAGAGATTGGATTTATACCCCACCCTTCACTACCCAAAAGTGCCTCAGAGCGGCTTACAAACTTCTTTCCCCTCCCCTCCCCACAACAGACACCCTTGCTAGGTAGGTGGGGCTGAGAGAGCTCTGACAGAAACTGCTCTTTTTTGAGAATAGCTGTGCTAGAACTATGGCTTGCCCAAGGTCATCCAGCAGGTGCAAGTGGAGGAGTGGGGAATCAAACCCAGTTCTCCCAGATTAGAGTCCGCGCATCCAAGGCTGCCCCGAATGCAATCTCCCCAAAAGGACTGTACCAAACCAGGTTAGGAAAACTGCAGCAAAGTAGACAAATATATAAGCAACGTCATATGGGTGTTCCCCAAAAGGGCACTGCTGTAAGGAAGTCAAGGGAGAGCAAAAACATCCATGTACAAACAGCCACAGTGCTAAAATGCATCTTGCTCACTCTAAAAGAGAAAATATTTAACCTCCTCCCTCAAAATTTTATTTCCCCCCCCCCCTTTGGAACATTATTGAATTCACTGCACTCTGCAGATGTTCCCAGTTCTATTCCAATAAGGAATTCCAAGGAAGCTTGCTTATTTCAAAACTGAATAAGACCATGTGGTAAGTTTGTGTCATGACACACTGCTGCAGCACTGGGAGCTTCCTTTCTCCTAGTGGGCCCTTCAGTCCACTGGTGCTGCTGAATCTCTCCAAAGCTGCTCATTATGTTTTAGCCATCGCTAGCTCACCTTTGACCAGTCATAACTGGAAGCGTATGCAAAAATGTTGCCATTATGGTTGAAGCAACAGGCAGATATCGCCTGGTCCAGCTGCTCTGACGTTTTCAGCTTGGTCCGGGCATCTTTATCCCAAAAGCTGAATCTGCCGTCAGACCCTACAGTCGCAAGAGTGCCGTGGACGGGATGAAAAGCAATTTCATTTACCTTTAAAGGAACACAAATTTTCCCATTAAACAAGCAGTGGCACGATGCATACACAGTTACCATACACAATGCATGTAAACGTTTGTACGTTTCTAACCGTTTAAGGAGGAGCTAAATTAAGGTTGGGCTCTGTCAAAACTGACAAGCAGGAGAGCTGGCAGAAAAAGCAACCACCCTGGGATGGAGGACTGCAGTCCTTCCTCCCCCAAAACACCTTAGTTCTCCTGTAAAAAAGTAGGCCTGGGCCGACACACCACCACTAGCTCTGCAATTGAAACGGTCACAAAGGAGAAGGGGGGGGGCAGGGAGAGCTGCTGCTCTTGCCCCTCTTCGGCACTCCATGACTGAGGCCACTGGCACAGGCAGAGCACAAATATGGGGGTTAGGCCTGTTCTTCCAGGGTGGCTCTACCAAGCCAGTCATGGCCTCAAACCCCAGGGAAAGGAATGGTTGCTCCCCACCCCCTGCCAGAAGTCCCTTTCTCGTCCTAAACCTGGTTCCTTTTCAGCAAGGGGAGGAGCCCGTCAAAAACAGACAGCCTCTCTCTGTCCCACGCTCTTGGCTCTCCCTTCTGTTCTGCCTCTGCTGTGGGCATGGGGCTAGGGGTGGTGGGCTGGGGCACACAGGCCCGTGGTAGTGGGCATGTTGTAGCCACACAATACCATACCCCATTGCAGTGTTGCTCATTTTTCTCCACGGGACTGCTTGGAAGTCACTCGTTCTCCAGTACAAAGTAGAGACAAGCTCTCAGAATGCACTCTGGGAAGAGCGAGATCTGCTCCAGCACTCCCAGTGAGTTTTAGACACGGCCAACAATGTTCTAAGGACAGTGTTCCAGGCTAGCCCGATCTCTTCGGATCTTGGAAGCTAAGTGGGGTTGGCCCTGACTAGTATTTATTTTTTTTTTTTATTTACACATGCGACTTCTATACCGCTCATAACCCCTAATGGGTCTCAGAGTGGTTTACATACTTACTACTATACAGTAGTGATTGAACCTACCTAGGGCCACATTTCACAAGGGGAGGGACTTCCCTATCGACACCCTGTTGGCAGCGCTTCTTCCCTTCTCCCGGCGGGCTCCGAATGTTATTGTTGTTCTTCCAGGCCTCTTTCTGGCTGCCCGGCGACCTTCTCCCGGAGGCTGGTGTTTTTGCGCGCAAACGTTCTTCCGGCTGCAGCTTCCGGCTCACGTCCTTCCGGTTCCAGCCGTGCTGCGCCGTCCCTGCGTCTGCTTCGCCTGCGTCTCGCGTCCTTGCGTTTGCTCCGCCTTCCGTCAGGTCTGGTCGTCCGGGATTCAGCCGCCATTGTTGTTTTCGCCACTGCCGTCTTCACCTCCGTTGCTGCTGCCAACACTCCTGGCACGGAACCAGGAGGTGGGTGCCCCCTGCCACCTAGGGCAGGTACCCATTTATCTATGTATATGGATGGGATACCTCCAAGGAATACCAGGGTCATGATGCAAAGGCAGGCAATGGCAAATCACCTCTGAGCGTCTCTTGCCTTGAAAACTCCACGGGGTCATCATAAGTCAGCTGGGACCTGAGAACACTATTTACCACCAACAGTGTTCTAGAAGCCAACTGAGTCCCACAGAACTGAGATACAAGCTGAGTTGTATCTGCAAAGCTCAACAGGTCCCATTGATTAAAACAGGCTAATCATAAAGAAGAAACTTGGGGAAGTGACTATTTATATGGAGAGTTCTCTTTCAACAGCATGGAAATGGCCACATTTTGTATTCAAAAATATCCTGGGTCTCCTCCGCAGCCCACATTTCAATTACAGGTAACAGTTTTCTTCACTAATCCGTGCACACAATTGCCAGCACTAGAAGATACTTACGGCATAAATATCCTGAGGTGCAGATGTGTTTGTGCCATTGGAACGGTGACATTTGAATGTGAAGTTGTCTTTGGCACTGAAAAAAGCATGCAACCTTTAAAGTTCCATATTGCACAACACTACAGCATTAAGTATTTTTGCAAGTCAAAGTCCACATTTACTGCAAGACAAAAGCAAGCAGCTCACAACGAGTTTCAAGACACTTACGGATTTGGTGGGTTAATGTAATGAATGGCTACTCTTCCTTCGATGCTTCCAAGGGCAAACCCAGTTGGTTTGTTCACTTTGTCTTTAAAAACCGCCACACAGCGATGCTAGATGAAAAGACTGCATTTTAGACAGGTCAGTGCAGAAGTCTCCCCATTTGCTACAAGCACAGCACAGTATGAAAAATACTGAATTAAGGCCCCAGAGAACATTTGCTGATTATGAGAGCCACACGTGTTTAATGCTTTTAGATTAACTTATAGCAAAGGGTGTGGGGTGGGTGTGGATGTCAGAGCCTAAAATTTGATAATCATTTACACTTGGTTTCTTGGAAAGTATACTGCTACCTGGATACTGAAGGGGGAGAAAAACAAATGAAATGTGTGTCTCAATGGACAGTATGAGCATTCAGTAGTCGCTTAAAAGGACCAGGTGCAATGTTCCCTCTAATTTTTTCCTCCCTACTGAGCGGAGCAGTTCCCATCCTGAGCAGAATATAACTGCCGTAATCTTAAAATGGACAATGGCCAGTGCAAGACCCTGTGCGGCTCCAGACTGCTGCTGAGTGGGGCTTCCTGTGTTAATGAGCGGCCGCTCACACACACAGCTTAGAGGGAACACTGACCAGGTGGAAAGACATTATTGTAGGAGTACATCTTTTATAACAGTATTTGCAACTACAAGAACCAGAGAATTTTAGTGGGGGAAAATGTGACTGATAGTTATGATTTACACCAGTTGGTAATTAAATTATGAGCTACAGTGAAGTAACAGAATTTTGATTTGATTTATTAGACTTCTATCCCGCCCTCCTGGCTGAAGCTGGGATTTCTAATAAAGAATTCTGCCAACCGTGTTCAAAAACATTCAATTTTTTGGACCCCTCTCACAAGAGTACTTTGAATTCTCTCAAGTCAAAAGGAAGACAGCAACTGATGTGTTCCTGCATTTTGTTTCTGCTTCCTGGCAGAATTATTTGTGCAAACAGCTTTTAGAATGTGGCCTATTATATTAAAATATTTCAAATAAAAAGGTCAAAATATTTCTATTGCATAAAAAGGTCAATAATATATTTTGAGTTTTAACAAAACTTGTATTGCTTCCTCCATAATTCCCTGTCCCATTTAAAAAAACGACAACAATGGTCCAGTTTCCAAAAACAAAAGAGACTAATTCTTAAGTTCGGATATTACCTGATGTTTAAGCGGAGAGTCTATTCTTCTAAATTCTGAAGGCTGATTCTCTAACTGATAAACTATCAAACCTCTCTCTGCAGTAGCCACAACAGCCATAGGGTATACCTGGGGGGGAGAAAATTCCAGTGAAGAGAACACTTTCGATAATCACCTGAACCAAAAATTAACTGGTAGAACACAATGCAAAGGGTAATTTGATTTGAAAAGGCAACTCCAGGAAGCTTTTAATTCACAACAGTTTCACCGCAGAAAATGGGAAACCTCTTCTCTACAGGCTAATTATTATGCAACCTTCACTTGCTCAGTGTTGTGGATGACACATAGCCTTCTTACGACAGCAACACTGATTACAAAGGAAAAAATGCTGTACTAATGGAAAAACAGCACACTTTCTAGCAAATCTAAAGCTGAAGGCTTCCGACTAAAGAGCCGCATTAAACACCCAGGAGTGTCCCTGTGCCTTACCACCTACAGCCAGTGCCCGCCGCACAAATAAGTCGAACAAATTGAGCTGGTGAGAATACCATCAAGACTGTAGTACTGCGAACCTGAAACCTCTGCTCTCGCACTTTATTAGAACATGTTCCAGCACTTTAGGGTTTTTAAATGAAGTGTCATGTTATTTTATGATGATGTTATTTGTGACTGTTTTAAGTATATTTATATAAATTTTACGTAAGCCGCCCTGAGCCTGCCTCGGCGGGGAGGGTGGGGTATAAACTGAATGAATGAATGAATAAATGAATGAATGAATGAATGAATAAATAAATAAATAAAAACTAGTTTATTTACCACATCAGCACAGTAACACCGCTCGGGCAACTGCAGCGTCATCATTGGAGTTGGCGATCGCGTATCCCAAAACTCAAAACAAAACACAAAATTAAAAACATGACATTCCCCCCCCCCCCGGTGAATCCAGTATCAACAGTCCCATGTAAGTGGCGGTGTCAACGTGGCTTTGAATGGCTCTGTATCCTTAATGCAGACCACCTCCTGAAAGTCCATGTATTGGACATGGTAGACTTTGACTCAGATGTCACCTCAAAGAAACTCGAGAGACTAAAAAACACGACTACCCACCAGATTCTATCAAAAGCGCCATTCTCAGCCTTCGTATTTACACCATGGTTTTCACAGAACATTTCATACACAAGTTATATTAAACCCCTTATTCCAGGAACTCTGTATAAGTGAGACCAGAATTATCATTACACCACAGAATGAGGTGCAAGGGGCAGGATGGGTAGCCAGTGCCTTGCTTAAAGCAAGCACAGAGCTGAACTGTGGTCTGAACTGGAGACTTCCAGGTTGTACTTCACCACCTTAACCACTATGTCATAAATAACAGCCCACCCCCTTTTATTTATTAATTACACCCTTTTGACTCACCCTGCCTTCAAGGTGCTCAGGATGGCATACACTGGTTCTCCCCTCCTCCTCCTCCTCTATTTTATCCCCTTCAATCCAATGAGGTAGGTTAGGCAGAGAGCGAATAACTGGCCCAAAGACACCACCATGATTTCCTTGGCGAGTGGGGATTTGAACCCTGGTCTCCTATGCCCTAGCCCAACACTCAAACCACTATACTACACTGGATGCGATGCAGAAAATATTTACAATCTTGCCTGGAACACAAATAACACAGCTTACCTTGAGTGTTTTATCCCAGCTTCCAGTCATTACACAGCTATAATTTGGTGCTTTAATCCAGTGGACAGTCTTAACAGGCGCTTCATGCTGAACAATAAGAAATGTTTTAAAAGGTGATTAGCATATTTAATTGGTAGTCACTGGAAATCTTCCCAAGGACTGAATATGAAATATGAAAATGACTGGATTATGAAAATCTGGCAGTTGATGAAATTACTAAAACTGACAGAATTGGTAGAACTGGGAGATGGGAAGGCAACCCCCCCCCCCAAAAAAAACACCCTCTCTTTGACCAGTGCCAACCTTTTATAGGTTTTGGACTGGAGGGGGGGGAAACTTTGTTTTTCACTTTTGACTTATGCAGTTCTGCAACACTGTGTTTTAAGGATAAACTCTTTCAGTAGTATTGAAGGGGTAATTATAGGCTAAAAGTACATTCATTCCGGTATTGAATGTGAAGAACCTATTGCTGTGCAAGTAGCTCTGTGGTAAATTTCTAAGTTTATAATTTTATGCCATTAAAAGGTTATTGAAATGAATGAAGTGTGAGGCTCAGTATGCATTTTATATTTCGCCTGCCATAGAGGGAGGAGGGGGAGGGGGAGAGGGGTGTGAAAACCAAATGCTTTCATTTTCCTAAATGCTTTGATGTATCAGACACTGTGTCACAGAGACCTGTTGTTTTGTTTTATTTCTGTAGAGGGGTACGTGCTTAGTGTGTGTGTGGGGTATTTGACTTATTTCTGGCGGGCATATGCTGTGGGGTGCTTGGGTCCTGATCTTTAGTGCCTTTGCTTGAACACAATATATCTGCAATCTTTGTGCTTTCACCTTCAGTCCTAACAAAGTTCGTGTCCAGTATGGTATCTGTCTCAATAAACTTAACTTTCTTTGAAGTGAGTGGTGTGGAGAACTGATTTAAGCAGGATTCTGACATGAAGTTTATAAGGAGAATTTAAAGGCGATTTTGGTTAAATATAAGGGGAAAGTATTTGTTAGCTGAGTCAATCATCAACCAAAAGGAGACGAGACTTGGAAGGACAGCAATGAAGGAAGTAGAAAAGATCCTTAAGTGTAGGTAAGTGTCACTGAAAACCAAGGTCAAGATAATTCATACTATGGTATTCCCTGTTACTCTGTATGGATGTGAAAAACAGATGAAGAAGGTTTATAAGAAGAAAGCTGATTCATTTGATATGTGGTGTTGGAGAATTTTACGGATTCCGTGGACTACCAAAAAGACACATAAGTGGTTTCTAGATCAAACCAAGCCTGAACTCTCTACAGAAGCTAAAACGACTGAACTGAGGATATTGTACTTTGATCACATTCTGAGAAGACCAGACTCACTGGAAAAGACAATAATGCTAGGAAAAGTCGAAAGCAGCTGAAAAAGAGGAAGACCCAACATGAGACTGACAAAGTCGGCTTTTGCTCAAAGGAAGCAGAACCAACGGTTCTAAGATACAGTGTTAGGAAGACAGCCACAACATGGTCAAGATATAGGCACAGCTGAACATACTTTTCTTCATATTACTTATCAAGACCAATATATTTTATCAGAAGCACTGTTGCAAAGATCAGAAATAAACATTTCATTTCAGAGGAAGGACATGTGTGGAGGCTGAAAACAGATTAAAATTCTCGACACTACAAGAAAACCTTACAAAATTCTTTGAAGATGTCTCTGAACAGCACTTTGATTATCCTTGGAACTCATACCTGTGCAATTTGTATTGCCTGGTTACTGTTGAGGTCCCACATCTTGGCAGTTTTATCACAAGAGGCTGTAAACACTTTACTCCCATCCTGGAGGGGGGGGGGGAAGCCAAAAACAGAACAAGTGTAAGAACAGCTCTGATGGATCAGGTGAAAAGGTCCATCTAGTCCAGCCTCCCATTTCTCATAGTGACCAACCAGAGAGCCCCAGGAAACCACAAGCAGGGCATGAATACACTAGCCCTCCATTGTAACTGTTAGCAGTAAAGCCATATTTGAGTCTAGTAGGACCTTAGGGACTAACAAGATTTTTTGGGAGGTATAAGCTTCTGAGACGAAGGGAGCTTTGACTCCTGAAAGGTTATTCCTCTAAAGCTATTGGTCTCTTAAGGTGCTCCTGGACTTGAATCTAGCTGTTCTACTGCAGATCAACATGGCTACCCTCTGGAACCATCCTCATCAGTGTTCCCTCTAAGCTGAGTTAGTGCGAGCTAGCTCACAGTTTTTTAGCCTCCAGCTCACACATTTTTGTCTTAGCTCAGGAAGGATGGCTCCAGAGCAAACTAACTGATGCAGCAGTCAAATCGCTCGCTCACAACTTTAATGCCAGTGGCTCACAAAGAAGAAGTTTTGCTCACAAGACTCCACAGCTTAGAGGGAACATTGATCCTCATGGTTCGTGGTACACGGTCTCAGTACAAAGAGCCATTGATAGACCTTTCCTCCATCCGTTTGTCTAAATGCCTTTTAAAGCCATTTAAACTAACTGTCACCATACCTTGTGGCACTGAATTTGACTGTTGTTCCTTGCTGGGTCGACAGCAGCTATGGAAATGATTTAGATCAAACGTGGTGTGTGTGTGTGTGTATTGTAAATGTCTCTTCCCATGGCAACAATCTTCAGACCTGTTCCCCCAGCCCCGACTGGTTTGCAGAGGGAGAAAAAAACCCCCTCCCAGCGCATTTTGTTTGGCACTTAGCCAGTACTACACCAGCTCAATTGTAATAGCATAACACACTCACAGCATAAAGTACACATCAAACATATTTTGCACAAACAACAGACAAACTAATATAGTTCCAGAGGGCTGCCATGTTAATCTGCAGTAGAACAGCTAGATTCAAGCCCAGTAGCACCTCATTCACCAACAAGATCTTTGGGGTAGCCCTGACCAATGTTCCCTCTAAGCTGAGTTAGTGTGAGCTAGCTCATAGTTTTTTAGCCTCCAGCTCACACATTTTTGTCTTGGCTCAGGAAGGCTGGCTCCAGAGCAAACTAATTTATGCGTAGCCAAATCGCTTGCTCACAACTTTAATGCTAGTAGCTCACAAAGTAGAATTTTTGCTCACAAGACTCCACAGCTTAGAGGGAACATTGGCCCTGACCTGGGTAGCCAGGCAAGCCCAGTCTTCTCAGATCTCGGAAGCTAAGCAGGACCGACCCTGGCAAGTATTTGGAAGGGAGACCTCCAAGGAACACCAGGGCTCAGGACGCAGAGGCAGGCTATGTGAAACACCCAAGACCCACTAGAGGTCACCAGAAGTTGCCAGTACTTCCATGCATGTGCACGCACACGGACAAAAGATTTTTTTGGGGGTATAAGCTTTTGAGAGTCAAGGCTCCCTTTGTCAGATATGGCTGACAAAATCTCATACGACTCTCCAAATCTCATACCCCAAAAATCTAGTTGTCTCTAAGCTGCCACTGGACTCAAATCTAGATAAATTAATATGTAATCTATCACTTAGCCACTAAATGTATCTACACTCAAACTAGTGACAATATTGAGAAGGGCTGCTTAACCTTCTTGACTTGTGAAGTATTGCTTCTGGCTTTAAATGGACATGTGCTTAAAAACTACAACAGGAAGACATAATGCCAACTAGAAAGCCAAAGTTTAAGGCAATGGCTTCGAATCCCTGCCCCCTCCTCCCCCAGTATATTCAATATGTTTACAATATGTTTCTTGTAAAATAAAGGGACATACGTCACTCCAACAAACGTCTAACACAGGCCCTGTGTGCATCTGCTGTGCTTTTGGAATAGTCTGCCCATTGTCCTGGACTTCCCAACAACGAACCTAAAATGTAAGGGGGGGAAAAATAATTCTGAATCACCAACATACCACTTTAATGTATACAAGCTTTTGCACTATTTGCCTTTAAAACATCCTTCATGACTCCCATTTTGCACAAAGGCAACAGTCAGCGCTGGCCTCTTAATACATCCCTGCTCTAGCTGGAATTTTAACTTTAATTTCACACTAAGATCCAGTGTGGCCCAAAAGCTAGAGTGCTGAACCTTATTCACTGGGCCATGGCGGCTCTCACAGCACTGTTCTTAAGTATGCCAAGACGGCATCAGGTGTCCCAAAAACACAAAATTAAAGAAGCCTGCCATGAAGTAAACTCAGGCCTATGAAAGTCATGCAGCAATAAATGTATTTCAAAGATGCTGAAGGATTCTTGACCGTGTTATAAGTAAATGGGCTGCCTGACTCCATGCATTCTTACTCAGAAGAAAGTCCTACAGTGCTGAAAAGGGTCTTTCTTCCCAGTTTAAGCATGGGCTCTTCCCTGACATGACTGCTCTTCTGAAGTTTCCCTACTTATACAATTTCGGCAGACAAACACATAAATTAGTGTAGGTGACCTTTCACTCTGTTATATTAGAATCTGCAAGTTGAGGATAAAAGTATTCTAATTAGGGTCCCTTTAGTTTGCAACTCAAATTTTCTCCCTGTCTACAGTTTTGCCTCATTTTTAATAAGTTCTTTAGAGTAGCAAGTAACAATACTATTAAAAGCAAGTTTAGAAACTGTCTGCATTTCTAATTGTCCATACAACGTTGCAAATTCAGTTCCTCCAACAGAGGCGGTGAGAGGCAGCCGCCTTTGCTATCATTAAAATAAATGGTCACCACATTTTGCCCCAAACAAATTTTGCTATGTAAGAGGACTGCATCACATGCCTGCTATTGTATAACCTGCTTTCATTTGTTACTTACATCATTTGCCCACGATCCTGCAATAAGGAAATTACCCGGCAATGTTGGTGGACTGAAAGCCAAGCAACCAATGCTGTCATCAGGAGGAGAAGTAACTTCAATGTCCTGGAACACAAGTCAGAGTATTCTATATGCGCAGCTACTGAAACTGTAATTCTGACAATAATGACAGAGGTTCAAAACTTCCAACAGAAAGAAATGCAGAAAATCAAGCCAACCCCACTGTAAATCACCCTGCATGGCACAGTTTTCCTTGACATTATCTTCTAAACATGAAGACACTATATAAATGTTCGTGCCCAGTACTCTTTGCAAAGGGGAGATTAGGTCTCTTCCCAGGTGAGCAATGACTAAATACCTTCATTGGATTGTGGTTATCCGTAGCAGTGCTGCCAAACATGCTGGTGCCTCCCGTTCCAAACCCTGATGTTGACCCAAACAAACTCATATTGGCCCTGTGAACAACAAAGATAGACACAGAAAGTAAGCTTTGATTTTTGAGGAAAGGGTCACACAGGACGTCAAATTTTCAAAAATGTTGAAGCCATGGTGGGGGAAGAGACATGTCCCCCCATTTTTCTTGGAAAAAACAGGAGGGGGGGATATATGTCATAATGACTTCCTTATTTTGTTCCTTAGCAATGTAAAAAGCATCATTTATACCTCAGCTCGTGTATAAAGGTATATTAACTGACACATTTATACTGTTAAATACTTTCAAATTCCATAAAGGTCTACAAGCAAAATTGCAAATACTCCCATGACTAAAGCAAGAGAGAGCTGCGAACTGCTGCATCCTTTGCTGCCTTAACACACTTCACAAAGATCAGAAAAGGGGAAAATCTGTTTCATACGATTTTTTCTGCATTCCCCCAAATTCACCCTACTGAAAAAAATGGGGCCCTCAGGAAAAAAGAAACAAAGCAAAAACTCCTTTTCCCCAAATGTTCACATCTCTAGGGTCCCAGCCTCCTAGAAACTTCAGAGCAGTAGTGCTTTTAGTCGGTCGCAACATGAAAATAAACAGGAACCTTAGAGGCACCTTAAAGACAAACAAAATTGTGTTCCAGCATGAACCTTCATGGACTAAAGTCCAGTTCTTCAGATGCAATGAACTGATCCTCACTGGGCAGTTAGGAGTAGGGAAAAATAAACCAAACACAACGGGACAGAAAACACAGGATGTACCAGCTGAAGTATACTTATGTAAAATTCAGATCTAGTCAAGCAAAACACACAGATCATTCACTAGTTACACTAAACTAGTGAACACTTGTAATGGGAGGGGAAATACTGCATTTTGGAGAGGTAACTGTGTTAGTTTACAGTAGCAAATTAAAACCACACATCCAGTGGTACCTTAAAAGACTAACATTTAGTCCAGTATGAGCTTCTGTGAATCAGAGCTGACCTCATGCTCAAATAAATGTCATCAGTCTTTAAGGTATCACCGGACTTCTGGTTTAACACTTACAAGTCCTTTCAAGACATCAGACATGAGTGTGCTTCTCGCAGTATACATGGCCATCACATCCGGTGATCAGTTTGCATGCACCAAAGCTCTATGCACATGCAAAATACAGTGCCACTGTTTACAGAGCCAGTTTGGTGTAGTGGTTAGAAGAAGAGACTCTAAACTGTGAGAACCGGACTGGATTCCCCACTCCTCCACACGCAGCAGCTGGTGTGACCTCAGGTCAGTCATAAGTTCTCTCAGAGCTGTTCTTTCAAGAGATGTTCTCAAGATAACTCTCAGCCTCAACTACCTCACAGGGTGTCTGTCATGGGGAGGGGAAGGGAAGGAGATTGTAAGCCACTCTGGAGACTCCTAGTGAAGGGCAGGATGTAAATCCAATCTCCTCCTCCTCTTCGTAGACAACATGCTTATTGGGAGATGGGAGAATCACTCTCATGCTAGCTACAGAACACAGCTTGGAAAATTCCTGGAGATTTGAGCGTGATGTCTGGGGAAGGAAGCTCAGTTATAACCACAGTTTATGACCCTGCTCCAGGGAACCTGATTTCTGTAGTCTGAAAATCAGGTCAAATTCCTGGAAAACTCTAGGCGCCACCTCGGAATTGGTAACCCTACTTACAGCATGTATGTTTACTTGCCTCCCTGGCCACACATGCAGACCTGACATTTGCAGGAGGCAATAGTGAAATTTAAAAAATCCACTCATAGCTGAAGCAGGCTCCAGTCCAGGGAAACTCATACTGGAATAAAATGTATTTGGCCTTCAAGGTGCCACCAGACTGATTATTTCAGCCTTCTCCCCCACCCCCACGCCACACCACGCATCTTCCTCGCTAGAGCATGCCAGAGCCAGCCCGGGTGGGAGAACTTTCAGGCAGGAAGGCATGCGGCGCTTTCGGTCGCCCTGCTTACCCAGGAAGCGGTTCAGAGGCCACGGAAGGAAACGGCCCGCGGGCGAAGCGGGAAGCGGCAACAGCAGACAGACCCTCCCCGCCTTCTGACGTCCAGCCCTCGTTCAACGCAAACCGCCTAGCCCGGAGAGGACCAACGGAGAACAAGGCCTCGCTCCACTACGCATGCGCAGATCGGAACGCACGGAAGACACCGGCAGCCGCTCGTGGCATAAGAGCGGGCGGGGCTCAAGGCGGTGGGCGTGGCCGGCTGGCAGGCGTGAGGCTTGGTGTGGTTAAGGGGGGGGGCTTTTCCCGCCGTTCCTGTCGGCGGAAGATAAGGAGATATTTGCTCCAGCTGCGAGTCTGTTCTTGTGATTAAGGGTTACGCTGCTCGGGCGCGCGCAAGAGGGGAAAATGTTGATTTCCCACAGTGAACAAACAGCAGCGCATCCCTAAATATGTACCGCTTGCGGCAATTCTAAATAAAGGCAGTGGTCTAAAGTTAAATTTGGGCTTTGCCCGCCGTTGTGCTTTTGTTCTTTCCGAGGACTGGTGAAAAATAGCATTGTCTGAAGTGTTGGCTGGCGGTTTTTTATTATCTTGTAGTAAAACTTTATAAAGAAGAGTAATTATTCGCCGCCGGGTTTAGGAAAAATAAGAACATAAGAGACGCCAATGTTGGATCAGGCCAAAGGCCCATCCAGTCCAACACTCTGTATCACACAGTGGCCAGAAATACCAGTGCCATCAGGAGGTCCACCAGTGGGGCCAAGACATTAGAAGCCCTCCCACTGTTGACCCCCCCCCCCAGCACCAAGATGGCAGAGGGCGTGGTGGATATACGACTTTCTTTTTCCTGCCAAAAGTAACCACCGCTTATAGAGAAGAGTTTGGGCCCAAAAGACATATGAATGAAGCGGTCTTAAACTGAGTAAGATCATTGGTCCCTGTAGCTTAGTGATCGGTATTCCGGCTTGCAGCTGTTCTCTGGGGACTCATGTGAAAGGGTTCTCCCCCAACACCTGCAGACAGCAAATGCTAGGATTGTCAGAGATTGCAGCTGTGGCCTTCTGCATGCAAAGTATGTGCTCTGGCACTGAGGTACGAAGACGCTTCCTCAGAAAGTTGTGAGGACCATGTAAGAGATACAGAGAATGATTGCTGTGGGAGCAAAAAGCAGCAGAAGAGTCACTACCACATCTACCCCTGCCCTGCGTCTGTTAATAAAAGCTGTTGAGGCAGGTTTTGTGTCTCTTTCCCCCGTTTCTCACTCATTGGACCTTTCCACTTTCTTTATAAATGTTAATACGGTACAGGGATCAACTGCATCCAAGCATATAAAGACCAGGGTGTCAATCATATGGCCTGTCCAGCCTTATCCGGACTGCAAGCAACTGGTCATTTACCTTTACTGCCAGATGACAGAGGCTGTGCATTGTGTCCCTGTCTATACTGTCCCAGTGGTAATGAGTAATGGGTGATGGGAGGGTGGGCATCAGGGAGAGACTATGGAAATGCCGTAAGAGTGTTATTATTTTAAACATGTTTGTATTTTGAGTAAAAAATAATATCGGCTGCGGTCACACGCAACATTAGCCACGCAAGAGATACAGAAGACAAGCGGAGTTTCCGGTCGCGATCTCACCAGCACATCTGGGAAGCGTAGCGCTTCCGTGGCACAACTGAGGCTTCCTGCCGAAAAAGCGCAGCAAAAAACTAGTACCTTGGAGGTACTAGTTTCCAGAAACTGCGGGGCAAGGGCGGGCGTCTGATCGCGTTTCCGGTGGTATCCGGCGCCCGCCCATGTCCCCTTGCGGAAAAGGGTTTTTTTCCCCCCACGTCTCCGTGGATGCGCACACGCACCCAACGGAGCATGCGCATTCGTAGTGTACACAAAAAAAGAAAACCAGTTCGCCGCGCCGTGCGCTTCTTCATTGCGCGCAGGCGTGTGTTGTGATCGGCACCTCTCCCTTGCCATGGAACCTCCACAGTACCTCCACAGAACCTCCACAGTAGGTCTGATCGCTTTACTGCATGTTAGTTTGCCCCGGGGCAAACAGCCACACTTCTCCTCTGCAGTTTCCTGCCCGTGTGGCAGGGGCCTACATTGGCTTTTCCTGTGTCCTTTATAAAGTTTATATCTCCGGTACCTGGCATTACATTTTATGGCACGCATGGCCCGGCCCGACCCCCCTCATAACATATGAGTTTGACACATACACCCAACCAAATACAAACTTGATTTTACTTCATTTATTGTTTTCATCAGAGGTTATTTCGGGGGGGAACGCGGGGGAACCGGGTGAGGTACGGGGTGGGTGGGGCACATGACGAAGCCCCGCCCCCTGCTTCCGGCCGCCCCGCTTCCGGCCCTGATTCAGCCAGGAGGAGGCAGGAGAAGAGGGAGGGTAAGTTGCTTCCTCCCTGCCTCTCCCCACCCCTGCCTGCCTGGGGCCAGGGAGGGCCTTTGCGGGGCTTCCTTGCACTCCCACCGGCCTTGCAGGTTCACCGCCGGGCCCCTCATGGGGCTCGGCAGTGGAGCTGCAAGGCTGGCGGCGGCGGTCGAGACAGTTGGGGGCGGGGTGTGTGGCCTTATGACACACTTCCGGTGATGTCAGGGGGTGTGGCATATGCTAATGAGTTCCCCCAGCTCTTTTTCTACAAAATGACCCCTGGTTTTTATGATAAGTAAAGGTCTACAGGTGAAAGAAATCAAATTGTTTTTGAGCAGGGCAGCTGGAAATTCCTTTGCATGTAACTGGTAAATGATATAAATAATGACAAATAAGGGCTAAAATGTACGGTATTGTTATTCTGACTTTGCATTAAAATGTAGCTTGCTTTGCTAAAAATTGGATTGATTGGATATTCAATGTTAGGTCAAGTAACTGAGGTTTACTTCATGTTTAGATCGTGATAACTAATCAAAGTTTTAAATCAGAAATGTAAGGTTTTTATTTGTATTACATGTGATCAAAACATGTGATCAATACATGTTAAACTTAAAACACCTTTGAAGTACTGCAAACACAGATGAAGACATAGGTAACAAAATTATAAAGATGTACAAGAAGAAATTCTCAAAAACATTTTCAAAATTCCAAACTGAATATCTTCATAGTGTTTCATTCAGAATGACTGCCATATTTATGAAGTCTGTTTTAAGAGCTCTGAGTGAAACCTGCCTTTTGAAAGATTGTCTAAATATTCATATCCATCCACCAAACTGCAGCTTGTTTGGCAAATATACTTTGGATAGGTAATCTGATGAAAAAGAAGTCAAAGCTTGGATTTCAGCCTTCATTTTAGATACTGCCATAATATCTAGCTGAAAAGAAAAGCATTGAAAATTAAATTTCAGCTGAAACATATATGATGCACAATTTTAAAGAAACCAGAGGAGTCACTGCAGCACAGCAAAAATATGATATAGCCTTGTTGAAGGCTGACTGGTTCACATCATAAAAGATAGTTTACCTTGGTGCCACATAACTCTTTGGCTACAATCCATTTCATCCCCCCCAGCCACTGAGGGCTTTTAATTTTTTAAAAGATTGGTATCTAGAATATTGTTATATCGATAGACCATTGTAGACGTAGCAGGTTCTCAAAATTCTCAGCTTTCATTTTAAAAAAATTAAGTCTGTAGCACATTCACTTGCAGAGATAGAAGAAAAATAGCATATCTTTGCACCATAGGGTTTCCTACTAGAGACTTACTTTAAAAAAATAAAAGCTGGGAATAAATAGAACCTGCTAAGATATAGTTATAATGGTATGTTGATATAACGCTATCCGAGTGCTGATTTTGTTTTTGAACTGCAAAAGCCCTGATGGGCCCAGGTGTGTGTGTGGGATGCCCATTGCTAGGGGACTGGGGGAGGGAACCTGCTGGGAAACCGCCATATGGAAGCCCCAGTGCTGCTGTGCTTTGTCTGCAGCTGCACCAGCAATGGGGAAACCACAAGATCCCATTCCCAAGTCAAAGACTCATTTGCCTGCATTTATTTGCTATTCTCTTAGCCCTTATATGTGTTAACTTCTACATTCATAAGTTTGCTCTCATCTCTATAGTACAGCAACCTTTGGACGTAGAACAGTTAGAATAACTATGGGCAACCCGTTCAGAGAACACGGAAAATTGCAATTAGTCCAAACCATGTTTCGCAAAGCCAGCTTAAATAACGGGTTTTGGTTCTTTATTGATTACAGTTTCACAAACCATGGTCTGTCAATTCAGGTATTACAAGTGGGGGACCCACAAAGGCTCATGGGGGGTGTCTCAATACCTCCAGATACCCTCCCCCATTATCTCCTTTCTCCCTTACCTTGGGAGCCTCCATATCTTCTCCCCTTTCCCTGCTTACCTCTCTCCTTCCCAACCACCAGCCAACCTGCCTTTTATTTGCCCCCATCTTCAGCTATGTTTATTATTTATTTACTTCATTTATATTCTGCCTTTCCCCCCAGTGGAGATCTAAAGCGCCTTATATTATTCCCCTGTCCTCCATTTTATGTTCACAATAACCTTGTGAGGTAGGTTAGGCTGAAAGTGTGTGACTGGCCCAAGGTCACACAGTTAACTTCCATGGCAGAGGGGGGATTCGAACCTGGGTCTTCCAGATCCTAATCCGAAACTAGCCACTACACCACACTGGTTTTCATACAGTTGCTGCAGTTGCATAGTAGTGAGCAGCTGAGCCTGCTAGTGGTTGCTGCCATGCCTGGCCCTACTGAGTCCTCCCTCAAAAGCCTGCTCTTTATTGACAGAAACTGAGACCTGCACGCTGGCAATATTGTTGTGGTTCCCTAGCAACCCCCCCCCATGGTCACTGAAGAGGACACTTTTTTCTTATTATTTTGGGGTTTTTTGCCTAACCCTCTATGTAGTGTTTTTTAAGGATTTCAGATTTTTCTGCAAACCGGGAGTTTTTCTCAGGTTTGTAGAAAGATCTGTCTTGTCTGTTTGTAATGTATTCAGCCTGACATGCCCGGACTTGCCCGGGCTGGCCAGGCACAACTCTTCAATAGCTTCATGTCCAAAGACAATGGGTCCGTAGGATCCTAGCCGGCCCAATCAAAGGGCCAGCTTCTCAGCCGGGAGACCAATGGTCGCCCGGTTACTGTAAATAGCCTATCGGAAGTAGGGGGTGTGTTTAGGTGTACTTGGTGGCGGGTTTTCTGAACCTATATAACCAGCCTGCGAGCTGGTCCCTTCGTCTTTGTCCTGAACTAAATAAAGGTATGCTTAGCGGAAATCACTCTCCGTCTGCATACTTTTCACTGGCAACGAGGATGGGATCGACGACCCCATGAACAAAGACCCGGACGCCAACGCGAGCACCGCACCGAGCCCCGACGCCGAGACCTCCGGGAACCGCGCCGCTTCGCTTCCCAGCTCTCCGGCAACCGCTCATCGCGCAGCTCCCGGCTCCGCTTCGCTCCCTGCTGACCCCGAGAGCAGCAGCGGCCTCCACAACGCTCCCGACGCCATCGCCGTTCCAGAGGCCACCCCACCACGTGGCTGCAACACAATGGCGACCGCGACCGCAACTGAAAGCCTGCCCGCTTTCGATCTCTCCCAGCCCTCGCTGTGGGACACCTGGCTGGACACGCTGGAGAGCCGCTTCACCATCCACAAGGTGGTGGATGACGCGATGAAGAAGGCTTACCTGCTGAGCCACTGCGGAATCCAGACCCATCGGCTCCTCAAGGACTTAATCTCGCCCAAACTAACGAAGGACGAGTCATACAGCTCCTTAGTCCAGGCCCTGACCGACCATCTGGCTCCCAAACCCACGAAGTACGTGGAGCGGTTGGACTTCTTCGCAAGAGTTCAGGGCCCCAGCGAAACCACCTCCGATTTTCTGGCGGCGCTGCGGAGCCTGGCGACCCGGTGCTCCTTCCCCAGCCTCGACGATACCCTCCTGAACCAGTTCCTCGTCGGACTCCGGGAGCCGAAGCTGCAGAGGAAACTGGTGAGCCAGAACGATCTGAGCCTGGACAAGGCCATCCGGGAGGCCTCAGCATACGAACAAGCGCGACAAGACCGCCGCGCCAAGGCGGTCCACCGTACCCAAGTGAGCAGCGGCTCCGACGTCTCGGACCAAGAGGAAGTCCTGCAACTCCGACAGCGGACTCAGCAGCGACCAAAACACGCATCCTCCAGGACCAACAAGGCCCCGTCTCCAAGCCAGTGCGCCAGCTGCGGGGAGGGCCACGAACGCCGGTCGTGCCGTTTCCGGAATGCGGTCTGCCGCTCCTGCAACAAGGCCGGACACATCGCCAAGGTCTGCCGGTCCCAGGGACAACGACCGAGATCGGCCACCCACCAGACCACCGCGGAACTGCCCCTGGAGCTCCACACCGTGTCGTCCCACTTCCCACAGCACCAGGTCTGTAACCTGCCCCCCGACGGCCCAAATAAAATGCATGTGACGGTCCTCATAGAGGGAGCCCCCTGCACCATGGAGATCGACACCGGGTCGACCTACTCCATAATATCCGCGGACACGCTCCGTTCACTGTGTCCTCAGGGGGGGCCACCACTACAGAAGTCACGGGGTTTCCGGTTACGGGACTTTAACAAAAACCCCGTGGCGGTGGTGGGCTGGGGCAAGTTCCGGGTCCAGTTTCAGGGCTTCAAGGGCCAACTGGACCTACTGGTTGTGGACCGCCCCCTCTCCAGCTTGTTGGGACTGGCCTGGTTCAAGGCCCTGGGGCTCTCCGTTACGGGCATCAACCAGGTTGGAGCACAGGATTTCGGGGCGGTGTGTGCAGAATTCCCCCGCGTCTTCGATGGGACCCTGGGGCGGTACACGGGCCCCGCCATCTCCCTGGACCTAGACCCAGCGATACGCCCCATACGCATCAGGTCCCGGCTGCCCCCGATCTCCATGAGGCCGAAGGTGGAGGCCGAGCTTGATCGCCTGGTTGAGCAAGGCGTGCTAGAACCTGTGGCGTCGGCCCGGTGGGAAACCCCCATTGTCACACCAATCAAGCCGAACGGGGACGTCCGCATCTGCGCGGACTATAAATGTACCATAAACAAAGCCCTACAGCCCCACGCATACCCGGTGCCGGTAGTAAGCCAAGTGCTGGCGGCCCTGGCCGGGGCCCGGGTGTTCGGCAAACTGGACTTGGCCCAGGCGTACCAGCAGCTACCGGTGGACGCCGCCACGGCCGAGGCCCAGACCATTGCGACCCACAAGGGGGCCTTCAAAGTGCACCGCCTCCAGTTCGGGGTCTCAGTCGCGCCGGGGATCTTTCAATCTTTTATGGATTCCCTTCTTAAAGGCATCCCCGGAGTTCAGCCGTTTCTAGACGACGTGCTGATCGCCGCGCCAGACCCCTCGTCCTTCGCAGACCGTCTGAGGGCCGTTTTACAGCGCTTCGACGCGGCGGGCCTCAAGGTGAAACGGGAGAAGTGCCTACTGGGGGTGCCGCGGGTGGAGTTTCTGGGCTTCGCGGTGGACGCCGCCGGCCTGCACCCCTCCCAGGACAAGGTAGAGGCCATCACGCACGCCCCGGCCCCGAAGTCCAAGACGGAGCTACAGGCGTTCCTGGGCCTAGTGAACTTCTACCACTCCTTCTTGCCCCTGAAGGCGGCCGTCGCAGAGCCGCTCCACCGCCTCCTCGACAAGTCAGCACCATGGGTCTGGGGGCCTCCGCACGCCGCGGCTTTCCAAACAATAAAGGACCTCCTGGTCTCTAATGCGGTCCTCGCCCATTTTGACGAGGCCCTTCCCGTGGTGCTGGCGTGCGACGCTTCTCCCTATGGGGTCGGGGCGGTCCTGGGGCACAGACTACCGGATGGTCGCGAGGTCCCGGTGGCCTACTACTCGCGGACACTGTCGTCGGCCGAGCGCAACTACGCGCAGATCGACAAGGAGGCGTTGGCAATCGTGGCAGGGGTGAAAAAATTTCACCACTACTTGTACGGCCGTCCGTTCACGATCCTGACGGACCACAAGCCCCTGCTGGGCCTCCTCGCACCCGACCGGCAGACACCGCAGATAACCTCGCCCAGGGTGCTACGCTGGTCCATCTTCCTGGCGGGGTATGCGTACGACCTCGTCCATCGGCCCGGACAGGCGATGGGCCACGCTGACGCTCTGAGCCGCCTGCCCCTCCCCAAGTGCGACCCGGACCCGGCCCCCGCGCTCCTAGTTGCGAGCCTGGAAGCCCTCACGGACCAGCCGGTCCATGTTTCGGAGGTGGCACGCTGTACCTCCAAGGACAAGACATTGGGAAGGGTCTTGGACTGGGTGGTGAGGGGGTGGCCCGAGGCCAAAGGAGACCAGGACATCGCCCCGTTCGCCACCCGGAAACACGAACTCTCAACCCACAAGGGGTGCTTGCTGTGGGGAAGCCGGGTGGTCATCCCCTCGCCTTTAAGGGAACGGGTACTCACCGCCCTGCACGAGACACACCCCGGGGTGGTGCGGATGAAAGCCCTGGCCAGGAGCTATGTGTGGTGGCCAGGACTGGACGCGGACATTGAAGGGGTGGTCAAGAGGTGCCAGCCCTGCCAAGCCTCGCGGCCGGAACCACCCCGAGCGCCCGAGAGGGCCTGGGAATCCTCCCACCGTCCCTGGTCCCGCCTCCATCTGGACTTTGCTGGACCCTTCCAGGGCAAGCTGTTCTTCATCCTGGTGGACGCATACAGCAAGTGGCTGGAAGTGGTCCCCGTGCCCTCCACATCCTCGCAGGCCGCAATCCGGGCCATGTGGAGGATCTTCAGCGGCCAAGGGATCCCCGACACGCTGGTCACGGACAATGGAACCGCGTTCACCTCGGCCGAGTTCCAGGCTTTCACCAGGTACTACGGGATCCGCCACGTCCGATCCGCCCCGTTCCACCCTGCCACGAATGGCCAGGCGGAGCGCATGGTGCGCACCACAAAGGACGCACTTCGCCGACTGGACTCCACCGATTGGGACTATAAACTAGCAGCCTTTCTCTTCGGACAGCGTACCACGCCACACACCACGACCGGCCGCTCCCCGGCCGAACTACTGCTGGGCCGCCGCCTGGCCTCCCGACTGGATCGGTTACACCCAGACCGAGCAACCCCGGAGGCCCCGGGCACCGAGACGTACGAGTCGGCCAGAGGGTTCTTTCCAGAGGACCCGGTGTACGCACGAAACTACGGCCAGGGGCCCCGATGGATCCCGGCCCGAGTTGTACGGGTCAAGGGCCCCCGTTCGTACGAGGTCTCCAGCGAGGATGGCCAGATCCTCCACCGGCACATAGATCAGCTGCGCCGTCGCACGCTACAGCTGGACCCTGAGGATCCGGACGAGGACCCAGAGCCTGCCACATCGGCCCCACTCCCGGCACCGGATCCACAGCCGCCTCTCCGTGAGGAACCCGAGGCACCTCCCACCGTGGTGCCAGACTGTCCTGCCTCCTCGGCGCCCTCGCCGCCTCCGAGCCCCTTGGCTCCCAGGGCCCCCGAGACCGAACCCATCGCTACCCCGGAGCCCCGACGCTCGACGCGCCCCAAGAAGCCACCCGCCTACTTGAAGGACTTCGTCTGTGGGTGCCTTCTGAACCAAGGGGGGAGGGGTGTAATGTATTCAGCCTGACATGCCTGGACTTGCCCGGGCTGGCCAGGCACAACTCTTCAATAGCTTCATGTCCAAAGACAATGGGTCCGTAGGATCCTAGCCGGCCCAATCAAAGGGCCAGCTTCTCAGCCGGGAGACCAATGGTCGCCCGGTTACTGTAAATAGCCTATCGGAAGTAGGGGGTGTGTTTAGGTGTACTTGGTGGCGGGTTTTCTGAACCTATATAACCAGCCTGCGAGCTGGTCCCTTCGTCTTTGTCCTGAACTAAATAAAGGTATGCTTAGCGGAAATCACTCTCCGTCTGCATACTTTTCACTGTTCATGGCCCCAATAACCAAATTTAAGTGTCTTCAGACAGGCTATGTTGAGAAGTAGATATATTGACTAGTGGGGACCCACAAGGACTTGCAAAAGACCTCATTTCCCCCTCCCTATTTCCGCTTTCCCTTCCCTGAAAGCCCCCATAACCTCTCCCCTTTTCCTGCCTCTTTTTCTCCTTCCCACCCAATAGCCAACCTACATTTATCTGTCTTCAGTCTTCCCTCCTTCCTTACCCCAGGAGCCTCTACCCATGAAAATTAGGGCCAGTTGCACAATACCAGTCACAGGATAGAGCCTAGTTGCACAGTGCACAACCTGCAAGGACTTATGGTCAGTGTTCCCTCTGAGCTGAGTTAGTGTGAGCTAGCTCACAGTTTTTCAGCCTCTGGCTCACACATTTTTGCCTTAGCTCAGGAAGGATGGCTCCAGAGCAAACTAATTCATGCAGTAGCCAAATCGCTCGCTCACAAATTTAATGTCAGTAGCTCACAAAGTAGATTTTTTTCTCACAAGACTCAGCTTAGAGGGAGCATTGCTTACGGATGTGTGTGTGTGTGTGTGATGGCCTCCTCTGCCCAGCCCAGTGACTCTGACTCAGAGCCATCAAGAGAAGAGACCGAGGAGGACCGGAGGGCCCAACACTGCTAAGGTGTCTGCTGCCAATTTTGCAGCAGAGCCAGAGCACACACCCACACCCCATCAGTGTCTACAAGGGATAACTCACCACTGGCCCCTAAAATGACCACCAGGGGACACTCTCACTCTGCAGGAATGGTGGTAGCAAAAGGCCTAGGCCAAGGTGACCGAAAGGAGGCAAAGTGCTTGACTGGCTGCACGCAACCCAATCCAAGAGCCAGACAGTAAGAACAATAATCCTTTGCAGGACCCTGGCCAAAGCACAGGGCAGCCACAGGAGCTGAACACCTGCCCAGCAGGGCAGTTGAGCCTGATTACTTCCCAGCCTATTTGGGCTGAGGCTTGAGAAGGCTGTCTTTCATGATCAACTGGTCCAGTAGGTGCAAGCCTGAGTGTCAGCCCCAGTTCCTTGCTGCCAGCACTTGTTAACGGTCCCAAGTTTTGCTATCTAGTCCTATGAGCCCTGCTCCAGAGAAGACCTGGCTGGACGGATACACCACCACACTGGCTTTTGTGGGGTGGCTGCTGTTTAACAGTAGCTTGCCTGACCACTCACTCGGCCTCTTTCCTACTGTGGTGGCTGCTGCTCACCCCTGCTAGCGTTGCTGCATCAGCGGCTCTGCCAGCTGCTTGCCTGGCCTCTCTCCTGCCCAGTGGTGGCACCTTGCTTGATCACCCAGCAGCTTTGCTGCCTTGGCAGCGGCAGCCCCTCACCTTTTGCCCCCAGTCTGTTCACTGCCTCAACTGCTAACTCAGTTACTTGCCTGGCCTCTTTGCTGCCGCAACGGCAACTCTGCTTCTACCTACCTGCAGCTTCACCGCCTGAGCAGCATGTTGGGTGGAGGAGCATAAGAGCTGCACAGGTGCAAACAAGACTACTAGTTTGGGGGGGAGGGGAATTAAACCCCTTGATGTATTTTTTTTAACATTTTCAAATTCTTCTGCAAACGGGGGGGGGGGTTCCCCCACATTTAAAGAATAGTCTCCTTTCACTCCTTGTGGGCCCAATCCATGGATTTAGATATCTGCAGGTCTGCTCACACTTGAGAAATAGATATATAGATGATTATAGTTATGCTATCTTAAGCGGTGTCTCAACTGTGCTGCAAGGTGTTCTTTATGTTTTAAATATCTTTCTGGAAAGAACTGACAAAATATCTTACAAAATAAGTAGTGATGATGTCACTAACATGCATATAACTGAGGTGCTTCTCAATCAGATCAACTTTTAAGGATCCACATCAAGCAAAACTGGGCTATAGGGGGCAGAATGGGTTGCCAAGGGAGTGAAGGCATATTGGCCTGTCCAGAGACACTATGAGACACCCCCACTCCTGAGTAGAAACAGAAGAGGAAATCCAGGGGCAATTTTCCACCAGGCAGGATGTCAGGTTGGAAGCAGTGCTCCCTCAGTCCACGTCCTACCATCAAAAACCTCTCTGTATATCTGCAGAGCTTTCCATGAGCAGAATATAATTGGTTGGAGTACTCAAGATACAAGAAACAGAGAGGGGAAAAAAGCATGGTTTATACATACCTCTTTTTTCCAGGTTGGGTGATAAGAAATGTAAGGTCTCTTCTGCAAACTGGCTAGCTTACTTTGGTCTCGTTTAGTAAATGGAATCAGTGCACTCTTAGGAACATTCAGCCTAAAAAGCAGATAGTTTGGCTATTTTGATTTTTCAAAACTGTTTAAAAATAGTAATTTTGCGACCCACAACATGTTCAAATAATAACAGTGAGACACTGCTTTGTAAAAGAAATCCAGAGAGATTAAGGGGGCAAATTACATATTGTAGGGGATATGTCGTTAGCAGCATAACACACAGCCCAGGTCTGGGATGGGAAATTCTTGGACATTTCAGGGTGGAGCCTAGGAAGGACAGAGTTTGAGGAGGGGAGGGAACTCAGTGGGGATGTGATGCCATGTAGCCCACCCTCTGAAGTTGCCATTTTCTCCAGGGGAACTGATCTCTATAGTCTAGAGGTCATGGCCCCACCTGGAGATTGGCAACCCTGATATACAGTCTCCCAGCACGGCGAATTACACATCCAAAGGCGATTTCCCCATCTGCAAAACAGGATGGGGGGAAGCCTGAAGCCTCTCTCGCACCATGATCTGCTGCCCTACTTGCCTGGACAAGATGTTAATGCCAATCTGCATGTATTTTATTTTGTTGCGTAATTTATTGTGCTTCTGCTAGTCATGGGGAGGAGAAAACAGTTCTGCAGAGCTCTGAAGCTTCACCCCCTGCTTAGCTCTGTTAGCTTTTTAGATTTCACCAGACATTGTCCCACACGTTTAAGTCTTTCATTGCACTCTTAGGAATTTTAAACTCGCTTTTGAGGGGGAACAAAAACAGCAGACAAAATTCTTACAATGTTGAATTATGTGTGAAATAGTTTTGTGCTTGTCAAATTGTGGATATGGAAAATACATGGTTTTGAGTGTCACATATGAATGGAGAATTAGTTGTAAATAGCAATTCAGAATTACAGAACATAGTAATACACAGCCATGCTAACACAGGACTGGATCTTCAGTTAATTTCTGGCTGGACTCTTGTAGCTAGATAAGGCACTGAGAGTCTTAATAGACTGTTCTTAACAACATCTACCAATGTGTATTTTTAAATAAAACAGTAGAATTTTTCCAGTTTTATGAGATTTAAAGCAGACTCCTTGTTGGTTAACAAAACCTGTTAACTAACCTGTCGAAATCTGATGGAAGGAGTCCAAGCCATCTTATAGCTGGAACTGTGAGGTGATGGGCTTCAAATGACATTGACTAAAGTATAAAATAACAAAATTGTGCTTAATCCGGTTTATATTTGCTGTTATTGAATTGAAACAATCTAAAATCAGAGTTTCAAGCAGTAGTACTAAGACCATATTTGGGAAGCAGTTTATTTGACATAAAAGTATATTATGGGAACATACAATGGATGAATTGTACACCTGAACACATGAAGCTCCCTTACACTGAATCAGACCCTGGATCCATCAAGATCAGTATTGGCTACTCAGAGTAAATGTGGCTCTCTGGGGTCTTATGCAGAGGTCTTTCACATCACCTACTGTCAGATTCTTTAAACTGGAGTTGCCAGGAATTTAACCTGGGACCTTCTGCATGGTGAACAGATGCTCTGCCACTGAGCCATGGCCCCTCCCTGAACTGTATTTGTTCACTGTTGTGGTATTTAGTTCTGACTGATCTCACTTTTCTATAATAGTGCACTGAGGTCCACTTTGATTGTCCTGCTTTTTTATAGTTACATCCATCATTATATGTGTTTATGCTTCTGCACAGTTAAAACAAATTTAAGTCCATGAACAACCGCACCATCTTTCTGTTATAATCGGAGCTGAATTTAAACTAAAGAGTCACACACTTGACAGCAAGCATTATATTCTGAACCATGTGTTTCCCATTGATGTACTTTGCAGGAGGAAAGAAGTAGGCAGGGGGCAGTGTCTCCCTCCAATCACAGCTTTTACAAACCCACCAGGTGGCTTTGCTTGTACCAACCATGCTTCCAAGACTTGTTTGTGGAAAAGAAGCTGGGAAGAAGGGATTACAAAGGAAAACCAGCAGAGGGAAGGATTTCAGTATCTTCTCTTCTTCCTGAGGCTCCTCTACAAATTGTCCCTTTTCATATAGAAAACACTAGACAGATTCAGGATGGAGAAATACTATCATGCAGACTGGGAAATTAGAAAAACATCAAAATCGGTACTAAGTTTGTGGTTCATGCATATTCTAACACTGTGGTCTTCAATGAATTCGTAGTGACTCACAAAAGCTCTTACCCTGCACAAATTTTGTTAGTCTTTAAGGTGCTAGTGGACTCTTGCTACTATGTACAGACTAACATGGGCTACGCATCTTAGTTTATACTATGGGAACAAAATTATTAAGGACAAAGATAATCTATTCCAAATAAAAGCAAATAGGCTACTTTCCAGTAAAAGAGACTAAAATTGTAAAGTTTAAATGGCAGAAATGTTCCCCTGCTGCCTCCATCAAGGTACAGGCAATTATCAGGTAGGTGCAAACTTGTTCTTGATTCCTCTCTAGGGATGCTACTGAATTTTGCAGCCATATTTTTTTCAGTCCAAAAATCACTTTCCTTTATGTTTTTCCCTTGTGCAAATTGAACCTGTGAACCTTTATTTTCATGCCATTTTCTGTTTCCCTGCACCATTTTTTTTGCAATTTTTTACATTGTTTTTGTGTCAATTGCATATAAATGCTATGTATAAAATATAAGTGATGTGGAAATGTCATAAGAGAAACAAATGGCTCAGGAATACTACCAATTTAAAACTGAGGAAAAATTACCACAGATCCATACTTGTAGACACACATTATTTCGATACCTAGTTGAAAAAACAGTATCAGTTATTAGGCCTTGTCTGCTTTTGAAGCATGATATATTATGCAACTTCACTTTCCCATATATGGGTATAAAACTGAATATAAACAATAACAAAACAGTCATTATTTGTTTTGCTTCACAGCCACCTGTAAAGCATTTCATTAAAACAACAGGCCCATGACAAAAACAAGTTTCTTGCCTGTGGCTGTTGCAGCCACATAAGTAAGTAGGCAAATAAATAAATAAACAAACAGGAACACGACCTCGGAGCTGGAAACGACATGTCTTTTTGTACTGCACTGCTCAACATTTAGTTTGTCTGATCTCACCTGTTCCCACCTCTAGATAAGTCACCTTGCTATTCTTCCTATATGTGTGATGCAGAGAAGCCACAAAGGAAGAAAAACAAGTTATTTACCTGTAACTGTTGTTCTTCAGGTGGCCATCTGTGCACCCAACTGCCTTCCCCACAACAAATGTTCCTTTGCTCCTGCTGTGTCTGAGAAGAACCAAGCAGAAGACACACCTCTGCCCATTGTTAAGCTTAGCTCTAAAATTTCCAAGCAATATTCTGCATAGGCTCAAGTTCCCATACATATGATTGCCGGGGAGTGGGACCCTGCCTGAACTTACCAGCTGGAAGGTGGGGGTTCAGCAGCAGCAGAGGCACAAGCTCCCTCTTCCTCCTCCAGGATGTTGGCAGACAGTCAGGACAACCCCTCCTGCCCCACCAGCTAGGGGTGTTCTGTTGTGACAGCGCCAGCGTGTCCTTGTCTGGTCAGGAGTGAGGCTGGCCTGGTGTCACCTCCCCAAGCCATAGCAAATCCCGGCAGGCACATGGGGGATAAGGCAATAAGCAGGCTACAGGGCTGGCTTCTGAGGAAAGAAGCAACCTAGCAGGAATCTGGTGGGGATAGGGCTGTAAGCAGAAAGAGGAGCTGGTCTTTGCTGAAACAAGTGGGGGACCTGCAAAGTCTTGTGAGAACGACCCTTGGCACTTACCGTGAGGGGTCCTTCTACTCTGAGGAAAGGAGGACATCTTGAGTGATTCTCACCGTCCTATCAGGGAGAAGCAGGAACAATTTTTTCTTCCTCTTCCTGTGAGGCTTGGGAACACCCACTTCTTCAGTTCGGGTGACTCCCAGCAGCAGTATGGGATAGCAGAACTTCCTAATCTTAAACAAGTGGAAACAACTGCAACATTGAAAGGTTAAGAAACCAAAAAAACAAGCAACAAATATATACAGGTAAGTCAGAAGGTAAGCAGAAGGAAGAAGAGAGCAATGAGCAAGGAGAGAGATCAGACTCTGGGTGGGGCAAGATGTCCTCCTTTCCTCAGAGTAGAAGGACCCCTCACGGTAAGTGCCAAGGGTCGTTCCTCCTCTGAGGCGGAGGACATCTTAGGTACTTTCAAAGCAGTACCCTATGCCTTGGGTGGGAGATCGCTCTCCTCTTGAATGATGTGTTGCAATACTCTTCTTCCAAAGGAGGCATCTGCTGAGTCGTAGACGTTCAGCTTGTAATGCCGGACGAAAGTAGACACAGAAGACCAGGTTGCGGCCCGGCAGACCTCTTCAACTGACACATTTTTGGCCAATGCAGCATTGGTGGATGCACTTCTAACTGAGAGGGCTGTAATTCCAGTGGGAACTTCCAGGTGAAGTGACTTGTACGCCTCTATGATACATGACTTGATCTAGCGTTAATGGCAGATTTGGACATTTTATTCCCCATATTGGGAGGTGAGATGTTGATAAACATGGCTTTGGTCTTTCTGATACTAGCGGTACGTAATAGACAGGCCTTGAGGGATCTGCGGACATCTAAAGTGTGCCAGGTCTTCTCTCATGGATGTTTACGGTCAGGGCAGAATGACGGTAAGTATATTTCTTGAGACCTATGAAAACGGGAAGCAATCTTTGGGATGAATGTCGGATCCGTGAGGAGGACTACTTTGTCTCTATGAAAGACGCATAGACCCGGATTAACAGAAAGAGCTCCTAGTTCTGAAGCGCGTCTGGCAGAGGTGACGGCTACTAGGAAGAGAGCCTTCATCCACATCCACTTTAGGAGCACGTCTCCTGTCTGCAACACCTGAGTAATGGACTTGAGAGTCTCCATGTGGAAGTGCCTCAGAATGATGAACTTGTTCACGAACTTCAAGTCCAAAATGGCCCTCCAATCTTCATTTTTCTTGGGCACTGTAAAAAATATCGAGTAGACCCCCTGGCCCTTTTCTTGGGCACTGTAAAAAATATCGAGTAGACCCCCTGGCCCTTTTGATCTTCTGGTACCGATTCCACAGCTCGAATGTCCAGTAGGTGTTGAAGTGCAGCAATGATTACGGCTTTCTTTCTGGGATCCTGGCGAAGTGGAGAGAGGATTAACCGATCTGGTGGAGGCCTTCTGAATTCCAAGGAGTAGCCTTTGGAGACGATTTCTAACAACCAGGCATCGACTTGGAACTCTATCCAAGTCTCCAGGAAATGTGTCAATCATCCCCCCTTTGGGATCTGGGCCGAGTCATGCCTTAATGTTCTTAAGGTCGCATTCTGACTTCTCTGGTCTGTTGGAGGCTTGTCTTCCGAAGCGTGGACTGGTGAAGTTTCTCTTGTAAGGCAGGTTGGAGGGTCCCCACGAGCTCCTTTTCTGGTTGTGCCTGGGTTTGTACGTCATTCCAGAGGGACGAAAGGAATGATTAATGGAGCTCCTTTTGTTGAGATGGCGCACATGTCTAGGCATCACCTTCTTTTTGTCCTTGGTCTCAACCAGGATCTTCTCCAGGTGGTCTCCGAAGAGCTTTTCCCCTTGGAAGGGGTATGCAATCACAAAGGACTTAGACTGCAGATCGGCTGGCCAGGCACGTATCCAAATTCCTCTCCTGGCGACCACCACCGAAGACATGGATCGGGAAGAGAAGGTAAGGGCATCCAAGGAGGCGTCAGTGGCAAATGCTGATGCTTTCATCAATCTTGTTGCTCCCTCAAGTAATCTTTTACCATCTTTTGGAAGGAGCTGAATAAGCTTTCTGGACCAGACTAACATGACCCTGGTTGCAATGGCAGCTGTGGCTTCATGTGCCCTGGTTGCAATGGCCATTGTGGCTTCATGTGCCCTTTTTAGCGCAACATCTATTTTCTTGTCCAGATTGTCACGCACTGATCCATAGCCATCTTCAGACAACAGGCCGAAGGACTGCAGCGCTGTAATCGGTGCATCCACTAGAGGGACCTGCAACATCTCATTTGCAAATGCTGGTAAGTCATACAATTTTTTAACAAAGCCTGGGGCCTGCCTGTTAGAGGTGAGCTTAGCCCATTCTGCCTTTAACTGTCTTTCAAAGAATTCTGAAAAAGGAAAAACTTGTTCAGGTGCCCTTGGATTTATTCCTGGGACTGATACCTGGACAGACCATATCCTCTTCAGAGGAGGTGTCATGTAGGTCTAGGGCTGACAGAAACTTAGACAGGAGGTACTGGAAACCCTCAGCTTTAAATAGTCTAGCTGAGGGCTGTGGAACACTGATGTCCTCAATTTCCTCATCAGAGAGGAACTCCCCCTCCCCCCTTTGGGTCAGGTCAGGATCTGGGGAGTGTTCCCTCTCTGAGACAGAGCGCCTATCACCTGGGATTTGTTTCCTGGCGGCCTTGGTGGGCCAGCTGCCCCCCGATGGTCTATCCCTAGGGAAATCCATTGGGGCTGTGATTGGAGAACTGGGACAGGACGATAGGGAAGCCAGATCTCCCATACGGCAAAAATTTAAAAAACTCTTCCCTCAACGCCTTTCTCACAGAGTGATATAAATCTTGAGAAATGGAGCTCCCAGCCTGGGAAGGTACGTTACCAAGTTGCAGTCTTCTGGCGTTCTCTGCAGTTGTGATGTGCAGCGTAGGCGATATGCTCATATATCCTGCCTGGAGATTGGCAAGCAAGGGCTGGGGCTCCTTTGCCACGCTCGTGAGTTGTGCGGGAGAAATTCCTGCCAAAATGGCGGCACCAAGATGGCTGCCGCTGGCGGTATGCAGGCAGGGACTCTCTCCAGCGACGTCTTTTTCGTGGCATCGCTTCTTCGCAGTGTTCTCCCTGCTCAATTCGGGGTCGTTGCCGGTAGCCAAGGCAAGCCCGCAGGTCATGCCAGCTCCGGTGGTGTCCCCACTGAGCTGCCCGATGGCAGCATCGCTCTCCAATTCAGAGAGATATCAGTCTCCTCTTCTCGGCATTGTCGGAGAGAGAGAGGTGGAATCTGCATTTGCCTTTCCCACCAGTGTCCCAGCCTTTTGACTCTGTCTTCAAAAAAGCTGTCTACATTTGATGTCGTTTTCACACCTCAAGAGTGCTAGCATACTTTTGCACATCCACATATGTTCATTGTCTTTTCGGGGCAGTTCCACTGTCATTGCACCTCCACACTGCTTTAGAAGAATCTTCCCCAAACAACATTCAAACAAGCATAGAGAAAGACGGCGTCACAGCAGCACGAAAATGATTTAAAAATGCAAATGCAAATTCAGCCAGAGAGAGAAAGAGGGAGTTCTAAGCTAACTTAGAAAGCCAAAAGTTGCCTCCACCCTCCCTCTAGAGGACAGAAACGAAATAGACAAGAATTAAACAGAGAAAAAAGGATAGATGGAAGAGGAAGTTTTTTAGAATAGGAATTAGTAAGAAATATAAGTTTAGGTAATAGAATAAGACCTAGAATGTTGGAGGCTAAGCCTTCAACAACCTCTCCCTGTAGAGGCAGGAAAAGAACTGAAGAAGTGGGTGTTCCCAAGCCTCACAGGAAGAGGAAGAAAAAATTGTTCCTGCTTCTCCCTGATAGGACGGTGGGAATCACCCAAGATGTCCTCCGAGGAAGAACATCATTTTCCCTCCCCCATTATTTCCTCTTTCCTTTCCCTCACTCCCCAAAGCTTCTCTCCTTTTCTTGCTTCCTTCTTTCCAGCCAACAGCCAACCTACCTTTATTTGTACCATGGTCTTCAGCTTTCCCTTCTTCCTTCCGGTAGAAAAGGGCCCTTCCCCCCACCTTTTACTGCCAGAAACCAAGGCTTAAAGGCTGGCAATATTGTTGTGGTTTCGTAACAATGCACATAATGATCACTGAGAGGGCGTTTTTGTTAAAGCTACAGGCACTGCCTCTATTATTTTGTGGGGGGTTTAATCCCCCCAATGTATTTTTGTTCCTTTAGATTTCAGATTTTTCTGCAAACCTGGAGCTTTTTTCTGGTTTGTATAAAGATCTGTCTTGTCTCCAGCTTTAATTATCCATAGATGGGACCATGTTGACAATTAAATATAATGATGTGGTGACAATTAGGTAGACTGTCTCCATTCCCTTTTCTCCAACAATAACCTCAAAACTGATATTCTAGTATAGTGGTTCCTACACTTACCATGTGGATCAGCATCCATGAGAGCAAAGATAGGTACATGACATGAATCCCACAATTTTTTGACTAGAATTCTTGTGTTTAGATCTGGCACACCTTTTCCCTAAAGAAATAATGTTCAGTTAAGATGCATATAATAAACCATATTTTAAATATATTGTTAGAAATCATCTTGCTATCATGTAAATAAGTCTAAAAGTTAACTTCATACCGTAATCATTATACATGGGGACAGTTTACTGCAGAAGTTGTCATCCAAGAGTCTCTGAAATGTTGCATCTTTTTCTACAATTAGTATAAATTCTGCATCGGTGCTCAAATCTATATTGTTAAGGCTATAAATGAAATCTAATATTAGTTGAATTTCATTGTACCACATAATGAAATGATGAATACATATAGTATATGTATCTTGTCTCATAATTCATTATGCATATCATATGTTAAAGGGAAAATGTTAACATTGCAGCCTTGGTTGGTACAAACAGACATTTTGTCTAAAGGATACTTCTCATTCCTTCAACATTAGATGGTACGGCTGTCTAAAATGACAAAAGCGAAAGGAATAATTACAAATGGAGAAAAGATATATAATAAGGAACGGGAATAAATCTCCCCTCCAATCCTTAATATCCAGAAGAGTTTTCTACAGTATTTATTTATTTACTTCATTTATAGCCTGTATTTCTCCCACATGAGGACCCAAAGTAGCTTATATTGTTCTTTTCTCCTCCATTTTATTCTCACAAGAACCCTATGAGGTAGGTTAGACTGAGAAGAGTGACTAGCTAGCAAGCTTCTATGGTAGAATAGAGATTTGTATCCAAGTCTCTAGTCTGACACTCTAACCAATACATGATACCAATACAGACTCTGCCTAATATGTCTTTATAATAGTACATGTTGCTTACATCTCTCATATTAACTGCCTGATTCTAAAAATGTATGCTCGGATGTTTGTCCCACTGAACAATATTAAGAACATTTTCCTGGGAGTAAGCCCCACTGAGTAGACATGAGTAGGATTCTGAATAGACCTGCTTAGTATTGCTCTCTTAGGCTGTGTGCATAAATTAGACATGCTAAAGAACACAGCCTAAGAGAGCAATACTAAACAGGTCTATTCAGAATCCTACTCAAGTCTACTCAGTGGGGCTTACTCCCAGGAAAATGTTCTTAATATTGCACTGCTAGATACTCCTCCAAATACTATAGACTTCTTTTATGCCGGAACACTCATAAGGTCAGTAGACAGTGCTAAAAGTTAAATATCCTGATGACAGATGTTTACAGAAATTTTAGCTGTGCTGTATTTTCCATTTGTTTTACCATTCTTCATCTGATATTCAGAGTTATGAAAATCTTTGTTAACATTTCATATGTCATACAGGAATGTGCTTCAATATGGCAAACATATGGAGGGGGAAAAACAGGACAGAAGAAGAAATCGGCATAGTAAGTTGAAGTGTGTGGTCTTAATGTTCAACTACAGTGTCATTGCAGGTGCCTGTTATAGAACAGTTGAACATGCTTAAATATGAGGGTTCCCGAAGAACTACATACCTCCAATTAATGGATTGAAGTCTTTCATACCTTTATAGTACTTCTGTGAATACTTGTAAGTACATAGGCAGATGTTCTGTTAATAGTTTTAAAAGAGGCTCTTTTTTTTTGCTGTCAAATCACAGCTGACTTCAGGGCAAGAGACATTCAGAGCTGGTTTGCCGTTGCTTGCCTTTGCGCCATGATCCTGGACTTCCTTGGTGATCTCCCATCCAAATACTAACCAGGGCCCACACTGCTTAGCTTCCGAGATCTGACAAGATTGGTCTAGCCTGGGCTATCCAAGTCAGGGCAAAAGAGGCAATAGCTAAGTAACAATATGTTTTTTTTTTAAATTTCTCTGCTTACTGTGTAGCACTGAAAATAGTAGAAGGTAGCATTTATTATGCATTTGCTACAGCAAATGGGAAGAAATTTCCAAGCAGACATGGATTATTTTTTCCCATAGAATGTCCTACGCTGCATCCACATTTATGGCTTAAGTCCCAGAAACCATTAGGACTGGATCCCACAATCCATCGGCAGAAGGTGGTGATGGTCGCTGATCTCCCCAGCTTTCCCCTTCCCCCAGCAGCCATTTCCAGTCATGGAAAAGTTTATTTACAGGGTCCTGGTATCCACAAGTAATAGCCACTCAAATTAGGAGGCTGCATTAGGGAAAGTGCTTGAAATTGCTCCCTCTAGCCTCTTGAGTGGCTCTCACTAGCTGAAGAGAAAGAAGAGTGACTTTGCCCCCTGAAGCCTTCCCACTGCAGTCTCCCATCCCATGTGGCAACTAATCAAATCCATACTGGTTTTACAACCCTGGGAATAAAACTTTCCAGGGCTAGAAATGGCTACTTGGAGGAAGGGAAAGCTGCAGTGGTTGGCAACCTGTGTGCAATTCTCAAAGAGTCTTTGTGCTGGATACATCCCATGCATTGGAAGTGTAAGGTGCTGGTGGGGGTGAGTTTTTCTTGCCTCCCCTTCCCCCAGCAGCCACTTGTGAATCCTGATAAAGTGATGCTGGGGGACGGGGGACTTGTGTGATGAGAGGCCATGCAACATAGGTGGCTGCACTGAGAATGCACAAGCTAACTAAATCATCCCTTCTGTTCCATTAGTGTTCTGTTGGTGCAAGAGGCTCTTCCAATGGAAGAGGCAGCGAGTTACAATTTTGTTCACTTTTTCCTCCTGAATGCAGCCACCTGTATTGTGCAGTTATTTAGTTACATGGGTCCTCCAACTCAACATCACCTTTTGGAGGCTCTCAGGTGGGTGCTGGGAAAGGAAGAAGCAGGAAAGATCAGCCTTCACCTTCATCATCCCCACCAGCCTCTCCTGGGCCAGCAGAGCATAGGAGGAGAGAGTGCTTGACAGCTCAAGAAAAAGAACAAACCTTGCTCACCACCCCTCTGTGCATTGACCTTCTTAGCAAACAGCTCTACCCTGACCCTGCTGCCTTGTACCTTGTCTCTGGTAACCTGTGCTTGCTTCTGAAGCCTGGGACCCAGACACTGTATCCTGCACCTGTTCCTAAGCCTGACCCCTGGAGTGGACCTTTGGATCTCTGACCCTGGATTGTTTTGTAGACCTTGCTCCTGTATCTTCCTATTCTTGTTGTCTTTTTATTTGTGTATCCTGGAAACTCTGGGTAGAACAACAGTGCCAGGCTTAGCCCTGAGTGCAACATGCTGCTATCAAATCCACTGAATCAAAAATACATACCATTGTACTGCAGGTACAATTAACTTTTGTGCCATCTTCCTCAACGTAACTTAAATTACCAGCAATACATCCTTTGCTGGTAGACAGCTAGAAAATAGGAAGCATCAATCCAGTCATTATACACTCAGCTAGATATTATACATTGCAAATTGTCAGACTATCTATCTAGTTCCCTTTCCCCCAGCACAACTGGTTGGTTGCTCCGTGAGACCGGATGCTGGACTATGGACCACTGGTTTGATCCAGCGGTGTTCTTCCTGTGTTATTCAAGGAGCACAGCATGGCAAACATGGTTCTTCCTTCCCTTTTGCAGACATCTCTAAGTAAGCACTGGTGTGCTGACATAAAATTTTCTTTTATTTTCACAGTATATGATAAAGGGGGGAGAGAATGCTTATGCAGACATAAACTAAAAATTAATTCTGATATATATATATATGATTCTTTGCTTCCTACTATCAGATTTCTCTGAAGACAACCAAGTAGGCAACCCTGGAACTAACAGCTCTGGAAATAACCGTAGTAGGCAGAAGATGTAGGTCATGTTGATGTGATTATTTGTGTCATTTTTATAGTGACTCATAGCCAAGGAGTTCAAGATGGCATACAAAATAAAACACACATTAAAATCCACAATCATCATGTGATGATGTTGCTGTGCTATGTCACGCTTCCAGAACAATGAGACTAGGAAATAGCAATTTGCAACATGGAAGGATAACTCATTGTAAAAAATTAGGGAGGTTGTCTCAGAAAAATACTGCAGACGCTGGATCCAACCAGATTTTCCACTGGCGAAAAAGGGACCCTAACTTTTCCCCACTAACCCTAATCCTTTCACTGTTGAAATTGCTATTACGGGCATCATGGGACCTGCATGGATAAAATGCATGTGGGATGAAAGGCTGTAGAAAGGAGGAGGGGTGCTGGGCAAGATTGGGCAAAAGTCTGGCTGGAACCAACCCTCTCTTTCATGAAAGGCTGGTATGCCCACTTTCCTAAAGGCCTGAGCCTAGATACTCATTGGTAACTAAGCATTTTTAATAGCTGACTCCTAAGCCTCCACATTCAGCCATTCATTTGTTCCTATCTCCAGCTTGAAACAGAGGATAAAGTAATACTTGGAAAATCTGCAAGTGTAGATTAAGAAAGGATTTATTTGTTGCCCTTTCCCAAACATTTTAAACTTTTTCAGATCATACAAAGAAAGCTATTTAATACTTAACAATATGTAGACTCCTCCTAGGTATCCTGAGCATACAAGAAATATCATTGATAATGATGTCCACAACTCTTTGGTTGCCAAAACATTGTGTATCAGTATAAAATATATCTCTGTCAAGATAAAATGTAAACAAGTATACAAAGTATTATTAATAGACCTATTTAATTCTGATGTTGCCACAAAAGAAAGAGTCTTGATTTTCATCGGATTTCCTGTGCTATCTGCCTCCCTCTGCCTGAACTCTGTTCTGCCCTCCCTACATTCAGCATGGACCATCACAGAACAGATAAAAAGTTGTGGGGTTTTTTTGCTAAATGTACATGGTAGAACACCCATCTCCAATATATTTCACCCATCACTCATCTCCAAGATGGTGGGTGATTCATAAACTATTTGCAGACTTATAGGTCTCCTCTCCTATAATCCAGGAGCAGGATTTCAAGGGACGTTTTTGGCTGCTGTGGAAGGAGGAAATTGAGGAAATTGCACTCTGCAGACAGAACTCCTTGTGCCTACAGAAACATGGTGTTCAGTCCACCTCAGTGACTAGCTAGCAACCCTTAATGGACTGCTAATGTCACTGGAGGTTGCTAGCCATTCTCCATAGCTTAGAGGGAACATTGGTGTTGACATAGTATCCTGCCTCGACCATGACCTCTCAATCATTACTGGGGAGGATGAGAATTCCTCTTCCTTCCCTCACCATGCAGTGGCAGCCAACAGTTCTCATGAGTAAATTGTTTCACTGGCCTCTATTGGATATTGGCCTGACTGAAAAAGTTGAATGCATACTCAGGATCACTAATCAAAGATTAGCTGTGTTTTAAATATTGAGGTATTCTGCTTTGTAAATATAAAGCATCTAAGTAGAATATGTGGATTCTACTTTTAAAATATAGACCATTTAAAACTGAAATCTGCTCATCCTTGCACACGAAAGCTCATACCTAGAAAAAACCTTTGTTGGTCTTAAAGGTGCCATTGGTCCCAACAAGTGTCTACATTGAGGGATCATTTCAATCTATATGCAAAGGCCCATGAGCAAGTTTTGCAAAGTAAGTAATAAAAGTTAGGTTGTTGCACTGTTAACACAGTGCTCTTACTGGTGCGTATCCATTAGACAGTCTCTCCGTCAGTCGTGTATCATATCTGAGAAGTTTAGCATGCTTAATTTAATGCAATTTAAAGTGTATTTTTGATTTTGAATTTGATATCTAAATATCTCAAATATTATTACCTTTTAGTTGCATAAATATTGGACTGCACCATCTTATAGATGATAGATAACATTTTAAGGAATAGTGCTGAAATATGAAACATAATTTATAAATATTATCCATTTTATTAAAAACATTGGCTTGCTGTTAGGTGCATTTTCAAATAGATTACTCTTTAAAAAATACTTTAATTTTAAAATATTTACACAGAGGAGGAGAGAAAGAGAGAGAGAGAATAAAGTTTATGCTTACAGCTCCTAATTTAGCCATTGGTATATATGTGGAAGCCTGTTCACATAATGAGATCTCCTTTGATGGGCCATGGCTAGAACATCTTGGGCTACATATGTACAGAATGTTATGTTTCTGGGTGATCTGGATGCCAGATCCTGCCAGTGGTGGCAGATTTTTTTTTAAAATCACAGTTATTGCATGCGGTGTGATGATGTCACTTCCAGCGAAAACACAGAAATGATATTGTGCTGCTCTAGAGATTGCCAGAAACTCTGTGGTTTTACCATATTCTTAGAATGATGACATGTCACTTCTGGCTTCCCCCAGAAGTGATTTTATGCTGCACAAAATGGCAATACCCCCATATCCCTCCAGTTACCAGCCATCAGCTGGCAACCCTTGTTGCTAATCCAAGGATGAGGCCCAGAGTTCTCTTGGAATTACAGTTGATTTCTAGAGTACAGAGATCAGTTCCCCTTGTGGAAATTACAGCTCCAGAAGGTGGACTCTATGCCTTCACAACCTTGCTCAGCTCCTTCTCCTTCCCAAACTCTGCCCTCCCCAAATACCTCTCCCAAATTTCCAGGAATTTACCAAGCCAGAGTTGGCAACCTTATAAAATACCTTAATCCAGGACACAGTTCTTGCCTCTTTTCAGAGGAGATTTATGAATATCTGTGTGCCAGAGTTTTCCAGAAACCAGGACGCTTACACAATTCAACAAATTTCTATTATTTGTTAAAAATATTTGCTAGTGTGGGAAGTGCCTGTTCAAGGCAACGGTGTAAAAATATCTGTTTTTAGATTTTTCTAGTAATCAGGATACCTTGGGCTACATATGTGTACAAAATTGGAGGGCTTTAGCTCATGGGGTAGTACTTGAACAATTTAAATACCCCTGTCAATCCACAAGTCAGTCAGTCAGTGTTCCTTAACTTAAGAACATGAGAAGACAATGTTGGATCAGGCCAGTGGCCCATCTAGTCCAACACTCTGTCACACAGTGGCCAAAAATATAAGATGCCACCAGGAGGTCCACCAGTGGGGCCAGGAAACCAGAAGCCCTCCCACTTTTGGCCCCACACAGCACAAAGAATACAGTGCATCACTTGCCACTGATGGACCACTGTTCCATATGCTTATCTAATTCCCTCTTGAAGCTGTCCACGTTTGCAGCCACCACCACCTCCTGTGCCAGTGAATTCTATGTGTTAATCACTCTTTGGGTGAAGAACTACTTCCTTTTATCTGTTCTAACCTGACTGCTCAGCAATTTCATTGAGTGCTCACGAGTTCTTGTATTGTGAGAAAGGACTTCTTTCTCTGCCTGCTGTATCCCATGCATAATCTTATAAACCTCGATCATATCACCCCTCAGCCGTCATTTCTCCAAGCTAAAGAGCCCCAAGCATTTTAACCTTTCTTCATAGGGAAAGTGTTCCAATCCTTTTATCATTCTAGTTGCCCTTTTCTGCACTTTTTCTAATGCTATAATATCCTTTTTGAGGTTTGGTGACTTGTTGATGAGTTCTAATTTGGCACTTTCATGTTATTTTTTCTCTTTGAAGTTTTTTTTAAGAATAGTAAACACTGTCTCTCACCCTGGACTAAGCAAATACTTGGATTCCAGGATCCACTTTTTAGATACTTTAGTAGGCTTTACTTTACATATGGTATCATACTGTAACACTTCACTGGTGTTAGTTAATTTTTCTTAAGCTTCAGCCTGCTTCTTCCTTGATTAGTTGTGTTTATCCAACTTGATATACCTTGTTTATATGTCCATGATGAGAGGCTAGAACCTCTGATCTCTCTCATCATCCATTATGTGTAACAACCAGATCGGTTCCAGTCTCTTACCCAGGGCATCACACCTGAAAGATTTATGAGGATTTATACCAAGCTTCTCACTGCTCCAACTCTTCCTCATTCTCCCTGCCCTTGTGTGATTTTTCTTATAAAAATCTCCAGAATGGTTTCCTTCCCATAACTTCTAAAGAAGTGCACTCTGACTCACAGCAGCTCATACTGGCATAAATGTTATTAATCTCTAATGAGCCACTGGATTTTTGTTTTATTTTGCTACAAGAGACCAACATGACTACTCCTCTGGAATATACGTGTATACACACTGAAGTTTTAAATTACTTCACATAACATTTTGATATTATGTATATACGGTAGGATACAAATTACTTTTAGTGTACTGCAGAACATTACAAAATGGTAAATTAAATCAGTATCTAGGAGTTTGGGTTTTTTAAAACTTACCAAACTTTGGGGCTGACTTGGGACAGTCACTTCTTATTTTCCTTCTGGTACAATTAGATGTCATCTGCAAACCTACAGTATCTTCGAACCTATGATTTGGTAAATCAATTCAGTTTTTAAAGATAATATTATTTGTCATATACTCTAGAATCCCCATTATCATGCAAAACACAAAATGTGGCCTATAAGTAGCATTAGACAACAACAAACTTTGAAGAGTATGACACATAATGCTAGACTCGTGCACAGTGGAAATATAATTTTCTTCATTTATTTCTTTTGTATTCAAAATACATGACTGTTAACTGAGCCAATTAATAAATAAAGTGATCAAAAGTAGCTTGGAAGCATGCTTGACAGTAATATTTTAAATGGATCCATGATGAAAGGGAAAAACAGTTGCAATAAATATTGTTCAAAATAATTACAAAGTCCAACAGGAGGATAAAACCTATGTGAAGATATGGTATATGTTTAAGAATTCCCTGGGGCTAGTTACTTATTGCTACGCTTCAGTGATCCTTATGAATGTGTCAAGCAGAAATTCATAATGTATACAGAAAGTGTTTGGTAATGCTGCACCTACTGAATTTCTGCCTGGACATTATTTATTTATTTGCTTTATTACATTTCTAGCCCACTCTCCTTGCACAGCAGGCTCGGAGAAGGGTACAAGTACTATAAACATAGACAATCAGTTAGCAGAAATACAGCATAAAAACATAATAAGTTGTTGTGTACCAATTTAGACCGTGCACGTGGTCCCTCTGCACTCATGGTCAGCTTCGATCTCAGAGACAATGGGCACCTAGGATCATAGTAACAGCCTATCGGCTGACCAGGATCCTAAAGGAACCCTATCAGATGTAGGATTATGTAAATAGCCAGTCACGGGTGTATGGGTGTGTGTGGGTGGAGTTGTTGTTGTACATTTAAGCAGCCCGTGGGCTTGCCCTGTACCTTCTATCTTCTGAAATCACTTAGTAAAGTATGAGCTAAAAATCACTTAGCGATGCGTCAGTCTCAGTACTTTTCACTGGTGATGAGGATGGGATCCCGATGAGTGGGCCGGACTCTGGATCCCAACACGCACCGAGCACTGATCCATTGGACACCACTGCGGCCCGCACCGCTCACGAGCAGCACCGCACTGTGTAACGCTCCCCAGTGTAACGCTCCCCAGGACATCGCTCCCCGCTACGATTAGGAGTCATGGCTACCACTCCGGGACAGATCTCCACTTTCAACCCAGCACATCCTGAGCTCTGGGAATCCTGGGTCGAACAGCTAAGCCATTTCTTCAAAATTCAAAAAACCACGGATGAGGATCTGAAAAAATCATGGCTCCTGAGCACGTGCGGTGTCACCATGATACGGCTGGCAAGGAGTCTGATCGTCCAAAGAAAATAGAAGCAGCCACCTATGGCGACCTGATCAAGGCCCTGAACGGGTGTTACACACCAAAGCCTTCGGTCATGGCCATGCGGATGGACTTCATCGCCCAAACACAGAAACTCGACGAGACCACCTCCAACTTCCTGGCCGACATCAGACGGCTGGCCATAGACTGTGTATTCCCTGACATGGAGGACGCGCTGCTGACCCAATTCGTGAGGAGAATTCAGGAGCCGAAGCTACAGTGCAAATTGGTCGGCCTCGAAGAACGGAAACTAGAGAAGGCCCTCCAGACAGCCACGGCATTCGAGACGTCCCAACGGGATCGACAAGCCGCTACAGCTCACCAGGCCAACATCATCCCAGACTCCGGCAACTCCAAGAACGAGGATGTCTATCAGCTGTGGCGACCCACCCAGGCCAGCACCCCAGCTCACCGCTCGTCTGGGCCAACTCACCGCTCTGCCAGCTCGACCTCAGCTTGTGCCAGCTGCGGGGAAGACCATGAGCACCGTTCCTGCAGGTTCCGTGATGCGATCTGCCAGACTTGTGGAAAGACCGGCCATATTGCACATGTCTGCCTCTCCAAGGGAACTCAGAGATGGAAGACAGCACACACGGCATCCTTGGACCTGAACTCCCTGACTGTCAACCACCAGCACCATCAGGTACTGAATTTGCCCCCTGAAGCCCCAAACAAACTGCATGTCCCACCTCATGCGGGAACTTGGTGACCCTAGATTATTTGTTGTTGTTCAGTCGCATAGTTGAGTCCGACTCTTCGCAACCCCATGGACCAGATCATGCCAGGCCTTCCGGTCTTCCGCCGTCCTCTGAAGTTTGCTCAACTTCATGTTTGTTGCATCTATGACACTGTCTAACCATCTCATCCTTTGCCGTCCCCGTCTTCTTTGACCTTCAATCTTTCCCAGCATCAGGGTCTTCTCCAGTGAGTGCTCCCTTCTTATTTGGTGGCCAAAGTATTTGAGCTTCAGTTTCATTATCTGGCCTTCCAGGGAACAGTCAGGGTTGATTTCTTTTAGGATTGACTGATTTGATCTTCTTGCAATCCAAGGGACTCTCAAGAGTCTTCTCCAGCACCATAGTTCAAAAGAATCTATTCTTCGGCGCTCGGCCTTCCTTATAGTCCAACTCTCGCAGCCATACATGACTACTGGGAATACCATTGCTTTGACCATGCAGACTTTTGTTGGCAGGGTGATGTCTCTACTTTTTAATATGCTGTCAAGGTTTGCCATCGCTTTCCTCCCAAGGAGCAGGCGTCTTTTAATTTCATGACTGCAGTCACCATCTGCAGTGATCTTGGATCCCAGGAAATGTCTCTACTTTTTATCATGCTGTTTCGGTTCGCCATTGCTTTCCTCCCAAGGAGCAGGCATCTTTTAATTTCATGGCTGCTGTCACAGTCTGCGGTGATCTGGGATCCCAGGAACGTGAAGTCTGTCACTACTTCCACGACTTCCCCTTCTATTTGCCAAGGAGTGATGGGGCCAGATGCCATGATCTTAGTTTTTTTGATGTTGAGCTTCAAGCCCACTTTTGTGCTCTCCTCTTTTACCCTGAGCAAGAGGCTCTTAAGGTCCTCTTCACTTTCTGCCATTAGAGTGGTATCGTCTGCATACCTGAGGTTGTTGATCTTTTTCCCAGCAATCTTAATTCCCAC